>NC_135413.1:20519861-20824861 GCF_051991245.1 Festucalex cinctus | reverse complement strand
TCAGGGGTTGGGGTGTGTATTCTCACTGAATCTTAATTCTTTTTTTGGCCTTGACATTTTGGTAAATAATGTTAGCATTTTTATTTACACAACTTGACAACACACGATTAGGGTGACAGATAATCACAAGTTAAATACAAATGTGACATTTTCCTATTTAGTTGGAATCTACAAGCAGCGTTTTTTTTTTTTTTTTTTTTTTTTTTTTTTTTTACTGGAGAGCTTCCAAGGGCCATTAAATATGTGGTGAATGGAGTATACATGTGCAGCTCTCTCCAGTTTCACTCATCTATCAGAGCTCAGTGGGGCTCTAAGTATGCATGTTGCAGACTCCACAAGCAGCCTGAAGGATACTTCTGGTGTAATTTCCCTCCTGAACCTTGCACAGAATCACGAATCTACTCCAATCAATAATATGTTCTGCACTGCTGCTTCTGGTATGCAGCGTGGCGAGATGAGCGAACAGCACATTGTGACTCAGGAGAAACAGTTGTCTGCAGGATGGTACTGAGCAATTGAGGCCACACAAGGAAAGAAAAGAAAATGGACAGAGGAGTGAAGAGTGGAGCAGAACACTGGATACTGTTTTATCCGGCATTCCCTTACAAGCAGGTGCAGTCCTGCGTCTTTTGCGACAGTGATACTACCTCAGAAGGTGAAATATTCACAAAGTGGAGGAGGAAATGTTGAGGGAAAACAGGTGCAACATGCCAGCTTTTTACAGGCAGCGTCAAAGAGGCTGCCTGTCTCTTGTTGAAGCCAATCAAGAGAGAAAAAAACATTCTTTCATCCAGAAAAGTGTTCGGACACTCTTTACTTTTCTTTTAATCATTAAAAAAAAATGAAGGCTAACTATCTATAGTAATCCAACAGGAGGGCTATCTTTTAAAAGCTTCCACTTTCATATCATAAAACGTTTTTTTCTTTATAGTTGCTGCAAATATTTCTTTAAAGGACCATGAGTGGTCTGAGCCTTCACTCACTGTATAACCTTAACACTGGAAACTTGTGAGAGGAAATAGACCGATAATACAAACACAAATCTAAGTGTCTTACAATGTTAATACCACATGTAAAACAACACAGCATAACTTCCGTCAAAGACAACAAAAATAGCCTCATTGACAGGGTGATGATTTTCTGAAAATATGGTTTGTTTATTTTATTGTTGCACGGTTCAGTTTCAGATTTTCATTATGGCTAAAAATAATTAGACCTTATTAAGGTGGCAAGAGCTGCACTCTATAATTCATCAGCACTTAATGAAAAATGTAATTTTACACATGACTAACTTGCAGCTTTAATAGTCATGCATCTACAATTGTGCTTGCATTATCCAGCAGGGAAGGAGAACAAAAAGACTAAACCTGATTAGTAAAACCTGCTTGGTCAGTTTGTATTATGAAGAAAAGCATCACAGTGGGAGAAAACACTTAAAAATATCCTGCAACAAGGGCGTATCTACTGAGCTGACACGAGAGCAGAGAGAAACAATGAGAACTATCGCTGTACCAGTAGTGGTTTAGTTTTGCGCACAAGCCTCTGATGGTCTTGTGATGCAGTCCCCTGACTTGAGTGCACATAGCCTGGATTCATTTCCCAATCAGTGACAGTGTGGATATGCATGTGGATGGTTGCCTCACTCTCTATATGTGCCCCGTGATTGACTGGCAGGTTTACATTACATGATGTACCCAGTGGCCATGGCATGAAATGAAATTAGTTTTTCCTTTTTTGCTCAAGTAAGACCTACGATCCTTTGCATACAGGGAACGGCGGGCCATGTGACAGTTTTTGGGCCCGGGGTATATTTTGCCCGTGGCCATGGCAGCGCCGTTTGCCCAACATAGTGCACCGTGAGATTTGGGCAATTTTTTTCGCTCTGTATTCAAATCTTCCAGATATTGCCCACAGTCTATATCCCATGATGAGTCACGTGTGGGGGGGTCAGCTGAGTCCCAGAAGTTCAAAGTGCACTACGGTTTGGCCTGTGGTCACCCCCGGATGGCAGTCCTCCCCCTCGTGGCCCGTCACGTTATGATGGAGTCAATCATATTACTCATGTTATGACGAAGGTTTGACGCATTTTTCACATTCTGACATTGTGTTCATATGCATGACACGTGAACACCAAGAAGCCTTTAGAGCATATTTGTGGCCAAGACAGACAATAATGATGCTCTACTTCCAGACCCGACTTTATACTCCTCGCAGAACGCAATGCAGATTACCATCACACGCTGGGAGGCACCATAATTGAATATGATGAAACAGCCACCACACACACTAACTTCACATGAGGACCATGTGAAATTTGACAAAATGAGCACCAAATGCGGCAGAATGTGAAAAAAAAAAAATGAAATCCGGGAAATGCTTGGAAAAATAAAGACCTCTTGTCACGCAACAGTTTACTTCCAAATTAGTTAAGCACTATTATATAATGTCACGTTTTGTTGCATTCACCCTGTTTTACTGTGGTCGACTAGGTTTTTCATGTGACTGCCATGGCAAATTTTACGACAGTTTAAAAACCTGGTTCAGCGGCCACAGCTCAACATCTTCAACTTCCCATCGCATCCAGCCAGTCAGTTTTCTGTATTCGGTATTCTGATTATACTTTTATTTGATTTATTTAAGACAGATTAGAAAAAACAAGTTTAGCGTGTTGGACGTAGAAATATACTGGTGACGACACACGGGCATGCACGGACAGAGAAGCAGGAGGCTAGTAAGATTTCATTCCACTTTTTTTTTTTTCCATTTCCACCTCTTGCGTGTCCCACCCATGAAGAACTCATTGACCTCAGTCGTATTTTAAAGGTTGTCTCCTTGTCTGTAGCCTAATTGCCTAAACTGATGATGTTAGTTTAGTCTTTTGGGGCTTCATGATGTACAACACATGCATGACAAATTGCTGTACAGTAGTGTCACTGACTTAAGCTTAATTTACATTCTGCCAAGGACAGATGCAGATGTGCAAACAGCTCAAGACAAAAAACAACAACAAAAAAACAACACTATTCAATTCAATTTAACACATAAAAGACTATTTAACACACTCTATGTGAGTTCAACCTTCATTCATACATAGGGTGGCCAGATGTCCCGTCTTGGTCGGGACAGTCGTGTTTTGGGGCCTCAGGTTCCACTGTCAAATTACTTCCAAATTCATGTTTGCATTCTCATTCACATCCCAGCAGACAATGACTGGAACTCGAATTACTTCCTGCTTTTATCATCTAAGAAACATGGGAAACTATCCACTGCGGTCTCTAGTCAGTCGCCAGTCAGACACCACAAGCTGAGCTTTCTAGTGGTCTATTTGAATGTTACAATGTGTGAACGGTGCAAGGTAAATGGCACAGCCAGCCTCCAATAGCTGTCGGGACCGAGCAAAAAAGGTTTCATAATGGTGAGTGCATTCAGCTGTTTAGCGCCGTTGAACAGTCAATCAAAAGAGAGCATTTAAGCATTAGCACTTGTTACGCATGTCGGCCATCTTTCGTTGTCATTCATCGTGTACAGACTATTATTTTTTGTTCAGCATATTCAGACTAACCCAAAGAGTATGCATATTTTTTTTTTGCATATTTGGAACAGAACGTTTTTATTACATATGTACATTGCTTGGTAAAGGTACTGACTTTTAACAAAACATTAACATTTACACGTTAAAGGAAAAATAGAGGAATGTGCAATTATAGAAAGAAAGAAAGAAAGAAAGAAAGAAAGAAAGAAAGAGAAAGAAAGAAAGAAAGAAAGAAAAATTCCATAGAATATAATCAAAGGCTAGCTTATGGGCAAAGTTACTTGTGACTCTGTTGAGGACATTTATTAAATAGCGCAGATACAGTACATATTTTTTTCTTCGCAATTCACATCATTTTGGTATCAAATGAGGTTCTGAGCGGATCCTACATTTATCGTGTCATCGTCAAGTGATTGGCGTCTGCCAGTCACTTTCTAATGCTACTCAACCGCTGCCACCCCAAAACCTCCCGATAAACAAACAGATTAACTATGAGTACCACAATGGACAGTCTGGCACATAATGTGATGACTTCCCAATTCCATCTATTATACAGGGGATTATTTGTTACATTTATAAAATAGAGCTTAATAATACATATTACCTGACAAGAGAAGATGAGCAAGGAACAAAACTGAATACAAATATAAATACAGCTTAAAGAGAAGGGTGAGTAACTGAGCTTGAAAAAATGTCATCTGATATTTTTGCAATTTGTCATATCAAAGAAGTGAGTGGCTGCTTAATTCTTCAGAAATGATTTATCCACCTTGCCAAGGAGTAGTCGTATCTTGGAGTTGGTTCAAGGCTTGTACAAAGAAAACGTTAAAAATATTCCCCAAACCTTAAACAGTGTTCAAACCGTCATCAATTCACATAAACTGTCAGGGCAACTCTGTAGACGTGGGCTGTGTAATCCTTTGACTCAGCCAGTTTTAAAGGATTAATTCATTGTGTGTGCATTTGGCCTCTTCCTTGACGTTTTGCTGAACGGATGACGGTGGTAAAACAATAATTAATGTAGTAAGAGAAGAAGAAAAATATTACCCCGAAGTAAATGGACACATATGCTAAGCAGAAAAGTCCAAGTACTTTTGTCCATGCGTGTTTTGATGTCATGCAAGTTGGAGATGATTGCCGGCCATCATGTGGATCATATTAGTTATATGATGTGATATTTATCAATGTTAGTGGCTTTATTTTGGTTGATTTCTACTTCCTAATTTTGTTCTTTTGTGTTGACCATCCGTTTTGATTTAAAAGATGTGAATGCATTGAATCATTCCACTTAAAAATCTGTGGGGATACATATTGAATCGACCTTCAATGGAGAGATATATCTTTGAAGAAAATGTCACATTTAAAAGTTCATTAAAATGGATAAAATAGGGTGACCAAACATCCTCTTTTGCTCAGATTTGTCCACTCTTTTACATCCTATTTGGGTGTCCGCCTCAGTTTATGAATTCATGAAAATGCCTGGTTTTCATGGGACCAATTAGCATGTGTTGAATTTAACTGACACTTTGCGTGACAAATGGGAGCCAGCGTATGCCACATTCTTAATGCGACTGGTTAGACCCTGGACTACTCCCAAGTCGACTGCGAGCGATGTCGGGGCAAAAAAGGCGGGTTACTTTTGTGTCGTTGTTATATATCAAAAAAATATTTTCTTAAATAAAAAAGTAGGTTACTGCGATTGGCTGGCAACCAGTCCAGGGTGTCCCCCGCCTACTGCCCAGAGCCAGCTGAAATAGGCGCCAGCACCCCCCGCGACCCTTGTGAGGAATAAGCGGTCAAGAAAATGGATGGATGGATGGAAAAAGTAGGTCACTTTTGTTACATACATGATTTCCTGCATGTTCAAATAAGGTGCCACTGGTAGCGCTCTGCACTCCCAAACCAGAGAGGTGGTCACAATGTGGATTCAATCACCCTCCTCAACACATTAAAAACAAAAAAAATAAAAAAACAAATTTGTCAAGTAAAGTAAGACTTCAAAAGACAATTCTTAGCTGAATTTAATTTATGTACAGCACTTTGTATACAGCAACGCCTGTTCTTAAAGCGCTTTATAAATAAAGTTGAGTTGAGTTGAGTTGAATGAATTACCTTCTATGTGGAATATGTCACTATACTTTTAATGCCTCTTTTGCAGTATCCTGACAATAAATACCAATACTAGAGCTGGGTATTGCCGCCACCCTCACGATACAATACGTATCACGATACAGGGGTCACGATACGATACGTATCGCGATACATATGTATCCCAATACTTGATCTTCAAGGCGATACGTATTCCGATATATTACATTAATTTTCTTGCATTTTATAAAATATAAAATATCATATGTGTACCTAAAGGATATGTTTGTTATGCTGACTGCCAAAAATATTTTTGTTAGCAGCTCTTCTGGTTTACCACCTAGCGGCATGCCTGTTCTAAATGTGTTCGCACTGCACAGCAAGGAGCAGCTTTCACAAACACACCGGAAACATTTATTAATAGGCATGAACCGATATGAGCAAAAATATCAAAGTATTAAAATTACAGCTCTAATATGTGCTTATTTGAAATATTTCGGGAAATAAAAACAGAATTTTTTTCATGTAACACATTCTATTTCGTTTTTAAACAAAATATACGAAAATTGGTACATTAAGAAACGTGCCATGTTAAGTTTATAAGTAAATAAATGTTGATATTCTTCCTCTGTTTTCATTTTTCTTAGCAAGACACAGTGTCCAATCACTGGTTAGCTATTTTTTGCATTAATTGAAGTCAATTAACTTCAAAGACGCTGCTGGTTTTTATTTTTTTAGTACAATGTAAGCTGCAAAGGCAAACGTTAACTGCCTATTTAAAGATAACGAGCAATATTGATTCTAACGCCTGCGTATCGATACGCGTATTGTAATGAGGCCTGCAACGATATATTGCCGTATCGATTTTTTGAGCACACCCCTAACCAATACCCTGGTTTAAACTGAGACTTTTTTTTTGTCAGTCCGTTTGAAATCATTCCAATTCAGATCACTGGTCACGTACCAAAGGTCTAAAGTACCGATCTGCCATTTACATGCTCCACTTCATTAATCAGATCAGCTGTGCTACAGTTGTGTGACACCCCAAAATTGATGTGAACGCCAGCTGATTTATCAAGTTGGAGTCCATTTGTCTATTTAGCAGAGTAGTTGTTATTGATTTAACACTTTTATTAAAGGAACATTTTTATTCCGGTTGGTCATTGGGTTTCATTCTAATCGGAATACATGGTTCCAGGTCTTGTGATTTAGAAACTGGGACTGAATGATGACAATCACAGCCACGGTTACAAAGTCAGCAACTCAGTCTCAAAAGTGCAAATCAATTCAAAAGAATTGAACTCAAGTGCACCTAAGCATCACACAAAAGGCTGCAGCATCTCCTAACAATAAGAGTCTCCCAGAAATAAAACACAATCAATATGTCGAACAATGACGCATCATTTAAAAAAAAAATAAAAGATGTCTGTTTTGAAATAGCAATAAATGTGTCACAGCGTGAAGGAATGTAGCCGATGTCCTCTGCAGTGATAATTAGCTCCTCCTTGTATGGCCACGGCTCAGATTACAAAAGGAATTACTGCTGTATCGCTTTACAGGGTCATTGTGAAACCATATCAGAGCTGCAGACATACAAATGACACTCAACAGCATGTGATCCTGAGATGGATGTATGATCAAGGCCGATGTAAGGAGGGGATTACAACTACAAAGGGTTTCCGCACACGCAACGTCTCACTGCTGGCGGCCTCTGGATCCAGCAGGCTGTTTGGCAAGTGTGTTGGTGTGAGTGCAAATAGACCTCATTGACATTTGTTCACTTACGAAACAAGAGTACACAATAAGACAAAAACACGCACAGAAAAAAAAGTTTTGACAAAAAAAGAACACACTTTAGTTTGATCTTTATCTTGGCTTTTACTCTGCACAAATAATTACCCAATGAGATTATGTTGGTCTGCGTGTACTGCCATTTTTTTTTTTTTTACATCATTACGAGGTCATTGGCAACAGAAAATGTCAATAACATGAGCTGTAAAGGGTGCTAATGAAGAATTTGACTTCATACCTTGCTAAGACAACCATGAAGGCATAAAAGGGTCAACCTTTGAATTTGTTCCCTGCAGGAAAACAAGAGCAGGTGGGCGTTGTCACAATGACAGCGGCGTGCTGTGAAGATTTCTGCGACTTGGAGGATCACAGATGCCGCAAAGATCAGCTGGGATCGTAGACAAATATTGGGTGTTAAGTGCTATTTACTAAAACAAAATGGTTAGCGCTTCACAGTGTGATGTAACATTTGTAAAACAATGCTTATTCCCATTGCACAAAATAGCTCGATAACTACGTGGATCTTATTGGACAGATCAAAAGATGGATGAAATAACAGACGCATTCTCAGTTTTTCACACTGAAGACAGTGGTACCATTCATTTTGCCCCATGTCCTCCAGTTTTTCCGTTCCATGCTATAAGTGCTCACCACTCCTTCCTTTATTTTTCTTTTTTTTTTATGGGGGGCATGTTTGGTAGGCTACTAGGTAGTGCAATGGTGCAGCCACACAGCTTAAAGTGAACACTGCACAAGCACAAACTTAAGCTAGGTTCCAAAAAAAATAACAAATAAATAAAAAATAAATAAAAAAACAACAATATCTGATTTGCCAAGTGCTTTGTAGAACGTACTGCATTTATTAGACTATTTTAAGAGGAGATTTCACCTGACTTTGCTGCAAGGATATTTGTAGTTTTTATTGTAATCACTTTTCCTCGCAGCCAGGGGTTTTGAAACAGGTAAACGTTTTCGGGAGCTTTCAATGACCAGCTAAAGGCAAGCTTATCTTCCACTGGTTGTAGCCTCAACAAGAATCAGTGTATAAATATATGCATCCTAGACTTTCTGAGGTTTAGTTGGGAGCTTCTAGGTCAGGGGTGTCCAAACTTTTTCATTTGAGGGCCACATGCAGAAAATCAGAAGGACGAAAGGGCCACATAATGTTATGAAGAGAAAATGTGTTTAGTCCTAAAAATTGTACAAATAATTTATTTGTGCTTTTGCATACTTAGAAAAATGCTACAGTATATAAACCAATTTATTTGCAATATGGCAATAGGGTTATTATAGTTTGAGAATTTTTTATTTTAGTTAGTTTTTATTACTTTTTAGGGTGGTTCTGTTAGTTTTTATTAGTTTAGTTCTTTAAAAAATGCTTAGTTTTAGTTAGTTTGTTAGTTTCAGTATTAGTATTTTTATTTATTTATTTTTTTTTATGTGCATTACTTGTGTGCAATATTTAAAAAACACCATGGGAGCGACATCATCTGAAGGTGCTTTTCTATTGGCTGCTGCTAGATGACGTCAATTCTGTGTGACATACTTTCAAACGTCATTATTCCGGTTTATATCAAAATAAATCTAATAAAAATCACATTTAATATCATCCCCAAAAAAGTAATTACCAAAGACTAAAACATAGGACGTTTGTTATAATTATTGTTAGTTTTTGTACGCATAAAATGTCGTTTCAGTTAGTTTTCATTTTTTTTAAAAGCATTTTTATTTTATTTTGGTAACAATGTTGTTGTTTTTTTATTTTTTTATTTTAGTTGTAGTTTTTTCATTAGTTGTAGTTAACTAAAATAACCTTTAGTGGCACCAGTTTTTTGATACCCTCCCTTCTTACTTTGACCATCTCCAAACATTTTTCTTTTATTTTATTCAAACTGAGTCAAATGCCATTTTTATCATATGTCGTGGGCCACTGAAAAATGGACGGCGGGCCGCAAATGGCCCCCGGGCCGTAGTTTGGACACTGATGTTCTAGGTTTAAATTGTGGCTACGACAGGTGAAAACAATTTCAGTATTGTTTTGCCAATATTGTTGTTGTTATTGGTGGTGGTGTTGGTGGTAGTAGTAGTACTTGTAGTAGTAGTAGTAGTAGCAGTAATTGATTAAAATAATATTAATTAATTAGAAACTATTAAGGGAAGCCCTTTTTCTGTTTAAGCATGCTAGTTCTCCGATGTACTATTCTAAGTTCATAAAGGCATGCATGGACATGTTTGGTGTGGAAGATATTGAGCTTGAATAGTTAACAGTTAAGGCTGAGGGGGGAAAAAAAACAAAAAAACAAAAACAATCCTCTCAGACTAAAGTCTAAACTCTTGGAGAAAATCTTCTCAGGAGAGTGGAATCCATTATAGCTACAAAAGGAGAACCTGCTCCACATTTTCTTTCTATTTTCACTGGCCAACAAAAATTCTATAACACATGTGCTTGGTGCTGAAACCAATTACGCAAAAAGTGCTAAAAGGCCTTCTGGTCACACGTTTAGTCAACACTTGATGATGGATGACAATAATCATCTGAACTCACTAGTGGGTCTACTGCGTCCCTTTTAACAGTGTTTAAATGTTGCAAGACAAGAGCTAAACCATTCAGTGAATGCAATACAGCACAAAGTCTTGTGGCCACACCCCAATCTCAATTTATTTCCAACAGGCACGTTCATCAGAGTTGTGTGACACAAAGTAGGACACACAAGACAAGTATGCAAGCAAAGTGTGCTTACTTAGACAGCGTTGTACGCATTAGCATTTAGAGCAGAATAGTCAGTTGCCACTGTAATGCAGCACAGTATCAGTAATGTCTGGGTCAACACAGGCTGTCGCAGGGAGGTCAAATGGCGGTGAAGCATACAAGAATCCCAGAATAGGCTCGAAGATAAATCAAGAGTGACACAGTGCCCCTGATGCTGATCAAAGGAGCGGAAGAGTTTAGCTTTAGACAACAACTATGCAAAAAATGGAGCAGCAACGATATGAATCTCATCCAGTTCATTGAGAAATGCAAGGGTGAGCCTTTGAATTCCAGCTTTGACTATGAATTTTCTGGCCTAGCGCCGATAAAAGCTGACATAGGCGCCCTTGAAAAGTATGCCAACTTTACTGCCACATTATATATTCCCTTGATACTCCACGTTTTCCATATATTATGAAGACTATGTTGTTCAAACGATATATCAGCTTTAGAACATTTATTATGATTTCATGTTGAGTGTAAAGAAAATATGGCAAATGACTTTTCATTAAAATGGTTTTGGGTTCACAAAATTAAATGGAAGAGAGTAAAGGTTTGGATGCTTATTGGTTGATAGTTCAGACAAATAAAACAACACAGGAATGATTTTCAACAATGGCCATCAATTAAAATAAATCAACTCTTTTTCATAGAACATAATGCATTTGTGGTGCCCAAACCTGACTGTTGCACTGGTATTCACAATAAAATACATAAAAAAAGATGCAGAAGTCAACATTATTATCTGTGCCCGCATTCACTCTCTCCTCAAGCCTGCATGTTTGTGATCTTGGTCTGTGTAGTATAGTGTGTAACAAATATAAAAAGCAGACAGTACAGACATATCCCAATAAGGGATTATTATCAGTACATACATACATATATATATATATATATAAACAAAAAAGCTGATCAGAATAGGGGTCAAATTATAATCCATTCTCGACTATCTTTTACTTTTTTCTTTTCTTTTTTTTTTAATCAGAGAAAATGTGGAGTAAAATTTGGTGCCACATAGACATACTACAAGTGATCAATCAGAACATATTGTATAATTGATACCTTTGCACACCCATTTAGGCTATTCAACTAAATGTGAACACTTGATTAGAAGGTGTAACATTTATACCTTAAATTGTGCAGTTTTGAATTTAAGACACTCTTCTTCCGATAAACAACTTAAGTTACCGGCTTAAAGATGGTGAGGGGAAAGGACTCGTGCCTTTTTATGTACACGAGGAAGTGAAAGATTACTTTAAATCCATGTCATATGGATAGAATGGCAACCGCAACGGAAGCGGAAGTCATTCACAGCTCAAATTTCCAGAATCTGCCACTGATGCGGGTGTAATGTTTAAACTATTTACGGATGCGGAGGTACGATATTATATACGTTGGATGGGTTTTGATTTGCTCCGTATCCTCAAAGCCCAGAGAGTGAGCTGTGTCCATGTGGCGCCTCATAAGCAATGCGACACATGCTTAAATATCCTGCTGTGCTGCAGGGAAATGGGTTATAGGGCACACAGGAGCGCTCACAGATAAAAATGTCTTCTCGGTACAACAGCAGTTGGAAAGAGTGAGAGAGGACACATGGATCATTAGAGCGAATCAGTGAGATGGACCAAAGGGTCAGTCTATACAGCAAGCAAGGTCAACATTTGCACCCCATTTGTTTTTTGCACCCCAGGTTTCAAAGCAAAACCTAAAAACACCCATCAAATGGCATTAAAAGGAAAGTCGACATTTTCTTACCCTAACATCATGTTTTATAGAATAATATTCTAAATACAGCATTCTGATTAACTTTGCGATTGTGGGATACCCAGATAAAATGATCCTAAATCGTCCGGATTCATAAAAATGAACATTTTATAGATGTTAACCGGTACCTAGATGTTATAGAAAGGCATACTTACTGTGCATTCCAACATGATATTTAATGTCTGTTACAAATTCATGCAATTAAGTACCCAGTACCTTAAGTAATTAAGTAATTTCCAGAAATTGTCTGTGTGTTTATTCGTGTGAGTCTGTCAGCAAAACTAGTCACGCTCAAAATCTATGGGGAGAGATTTCATTTTATTTTATTTATTCATGTCATTCTTAGAAAATAAATGAAAGGGAGCAGAAAGAAATAAAATTTAATATCCTAATATACAGGGATGGGGAGTAATGAAGTACAAATACTTTGTTACTGTACTTGAGTAGTTTTATCAGTCCTTTGTACATTTTGTATTTATTTTTAGACTACTTTTACTTTTATCTGTTACATTTTAAAATGAGTATCTGTACTTTTTACTCAATACATTTTCAAAACAATGTTGTTACTATTGTTTTTAAATGCATGAAAACGATTGAAATACTTGACCTGGAAGAAAAAGCGGCAGTCAATATCTCCTCGCTCAACCAATCATATGAAGTTTTGCAGACGGTCCCCTAAATCCCAGCTTGTGATTGGCTCTACTACATGCTATCACATGACGTGCAATTGGTTAGGTCAGAACCAGACTAGAGAATTAGATTTGTGGACCATTAACATGAGCGAGTGATCGTCAACGCTGTTGACTCGACGCATGGCAAGTCAGTGAGACAACTGGCCGATATTAATGTACCCATTTTTGCCCCATTTGTTAATATCTTCCAAATTGACGTAGGAGGAAACATCTGGTAAAAATACTTTTTACTTCTACTCGTCAAGTACATTTCAGAGCCTGTACTTTGTTACTTTTACTTGAGTAATTATTTGAGTGGGTAGATTTAAATTGTTTTTTTTTACACAATTGCACTTGAGTACTTTTACTCAAGTGCAGCATGTCAGTACTTTTCCCATCTCTGCTAATAACTACAGTCGAGGCACACTTACGGATATAACAATTTTACAAATGTACAAAACTTCATTAATTCTTTAAGATAATCTAAAGTAGATAGATTTAGCTAACATCTAAGAAAAAACAGAATTTTGGGCAATATTAGCAGTAAACAACAAGCTTGTTTAGTTTAGTTGTATATGTTATTGCAACAGACCTTACAACACAGCATTTCCCACATCAACCACATCCAGGAAAAAAGGGCTGACGGGTTGAAGCCGTGGCATATTAAACCCCGTCCCCAAAATACATTAAAGATGGATCATAAATGCCCCAATTCGTCTTCATTTCACTTTTATTAAAGAATAAATGACAAGCCTATTTGATATCCCAAAATAAAATTCCAATTACAGTAATTATAAAAAGAAAAAAAAAATGTCAATCTCTCTAAAACAGTAGCCAATTCAAAGAAATGGATGTCATTTTCGGACTCAGCAGCTCAAAATTTGTAATCTTTAAAATCCTTAAAATGTACTTGGCAATCAGGGAGAAAAAAAAGAAAAAAAAAAAACAAGAAAAAAAAAAGAAAAAAAAAGAAAAAGAAAAAAAGATGCCCCAGAATTGAACCCTGTGGAATACCATACAGCGGTTGTTCATCATTCAGTTGACTTGACTTCACAGCAGGTGAACCTAATGGTTTACTAAATATATTGAAAAGGCCAGGTTAAATGCATGAAAATTGAGAAATATCATTTAAAAAAAACACACGAATGGAACTGGGAGGAGGAAAAAAAAAAGGCTAAAAGGAGTTAATCTAATGTATTAGCTGGGTCTCACTTCACTACAATCTGGTATGCCCTTGATAGCCAGCATGTATGTTTGAATTGGGCACAATGGTTTTGACGATTAGCGCAGACACTGTCAAGATGGTTATGGAAATTCATGAGAGGGCCCTTTGTCATTGCCATTCTGCATTGGCGACAAATAGAGCAGAGCCAAGTCTTGTGAAGCGTGGTATAAAACGGCAAAATGCTGTGAATCTTGTCACTTTTGCAGGAACTGCCCTGCTGAGGATTACGGCCCTCCTCCAAAGAGGCAGCTGCCATGCTATTGTGTTTGTGGGCGATTCTGCACAATCCATAACTGCTCATGAAGGGACAGAAAAATCCGACCACCACATGAAATCACCATTGTAGCGCATGCACACCTTATATTTTGATCAAAGCAAAATTCCTGCTGCATTTTAAGAGACTAAGCACCATTTCAATAGTTTCCATCACAATAGACTAGAAATGGATGCCACAAGAGTTTGAGAACAAGGGATGTTGTTTTGTGTAAACTACAGATAAAAAAAACAAAAAAAACAAAAAAAAACAAGCAAAAATATGTCAACAGAGTTGTGTACTTGCAGTGGAATCAGAGAAGCATATGTTACAAAAAAAAAGGCTGTCTCAGCCGAATGAGAAGTGCAAAGGGGTAAAGAGACTTTTGTCCATTGGGCTTAACTGGTGATCTTAAAATGTACATGTTAGTCAGGTGTTACCACTAATCAGATGCATCCCCAGAACTCAGTCTTAAAGTAGACACATGAAATATTTATATATATATATATATATATATATATATATATATCTTTGTCATTTTGAAGTATTTAATGTATAAACGCTACAGAAGTTAGAAGTTAAATAGTGGAAGTAAGTTTGGTATCAGTCAGGACCAAAATGAACAAGTTTGCAGTGCTAAACAAACCTGATGCATGGCTAAGACGTCAGCTGGGCTGACTTTGCACAAGTTACTGTAGCTGTGAGATCATGTCAACCTTGACCTTTGACCACCATGTTCTTATCACCCTTTGGCTTAAACTCTGAATTTGCGCGTAATGAAATTACTTAGCGGCACTCGTAACATATCTCTTTCATTAAGTAGGACAGACTTCAGGATGGACCTTGACCTTTTACCATCCATTTTCAGAACCATGATGTGCTAAATCTGAAGACACTCCTTTGAGGCACCTCGGGCACACCGACTTACAAAAATATAAGGCTGTGCGTGAACATACATAAACCAAGATGAAAATATTATGTTCATAAAGACCACTTGTACTACTCCATATGTACAGCTGCAACTCTTTTTTTTTTTTTCATATGGAGTTTATGGAACGGGAATGGATTTGCACCAATTTACCATACATAAATGAAATAAAAACTAATCTAAAAGTATAATCCAACGAAGCTTGAAGGAACATCAGTTTGAGTATTTGAGGAGTTGCTAGACATTATTCAAATTTAAGACAGTAAGTTATTGTATGAATATGAAATTACCTAAATACTGTTCGCACCCACTCACACATTTGTGCCGCTTGTTCCCCATTCAATCCTTTGAGTAAGTAATTATAAATGAACACATTATCTTTTCCGCTTATGTCACGGTTTGGCAGCATCATATTGCAGTAAAATTACCTGAGAATGACTTAAAGTTTTGTTTGTGTTTATTAATCGAACAATTTAAGCATGATAACGCATGCGTAATCCACTGCATTCATTTGTGGCAAATTATTCACTGTCCATAGTTGGAAGGATGCAGCATAAATGAATACATTTTTACAGAGAAAATAGCTGATTATGAAAAATAAGATTAGCTTGGACATTCCTCACAACTCAAGAGGAAAAAAGGCCAAGGGGTGGGGGGGTTTGTTTAGGACATCAGCCTCTACCACTAAGCCATCAATTTTACATCATGCTCAAGAGCATAAGGTCGTCTAGAGAATGTTTCACAACCTGAAAATAGCTTTCCTCTGCCCTATCACCCATGCCAATACATTATAATATAATCTTCACCAGTGGTTAAATCATTCCTGTCACAGATCAAGAAGTAATGTTGCTACATGCGATTATGACTGAGGGTGGCTTTTGCAGGAATCGTCACATTATACGGCATTTAACAAAGCTTTTATGTCGCCACTCAGTTCTTTCATCCCTTGAGTCTTTTTTTATTCAACAGTTTTTTTGTGCCATATTTTGTATAGTCTATTTTTAGAGAATAGCTGTAAGTGTAATGAGTTGTCATACTTGCTGACCACCACATACTCTTTCTTTTTCTTCATGTTTTTCATGTTTTCATTGTCTTCTGATAAGACAACCATATATATAATGGATAATCATAGCTTTGTTGAAACAAAAGATCTAGCTATTGATGACCTAAGATGAAGCGATTCCATAATATTAAGATTTGGTTATAGGCTGTACTTAACAATAAGCTTTCAGAAATCATCCTGAGCATTCCCAACAATGCAACGGTTAAATGCGTCCTTCTGCCAAATAATGCTTAGTAATTGAAGCCTAGTTCTCCCCAGCGACTACCACGAGTGTATTTCTTCACTCACTTGACCTCCGTGCAGGCAGAGTGGATTCAGTTCCTACTCAGTGAAGGTGTGAATCAGAATGTGAAAGGTTGTCTGCCTCTATATGTACCCTATGATTGACTGGCGACCAGTCCACTGTGTAGTCCACTGTGTCGCCCACCTTTTGCACAAAGTCAGCTTGGGTAGGCTCCCCTGAACAAAAATAGCAGCATAGAAAGTGGGTGGCTCATGGTTGGATAATTATTCCAAAACAATGAGCCTATAAACCAAAATGATAAATTAATTAACTAAAAGGTGTCAACCGCATTGACAAAGTGTGCATCTGCATGCATTGCTGACTGAGCTGGATGTGTACTTCAGTTGTGTGTGCGCTTGTAGCCTAAATCTGTCACAAGAAACTGTCAACCTACTAATGTCACAGCAACATTATGTGTTGCACTGTTTCTCTGAATACATCCCTAATGCACCAGAATGAAAAGAAAGACAGCATTGAAATCTTGCATGAAACATATTTTCAGAAAATGTATTGCCATGATCTTATTCATTCACTGCCAGCCATTTTAGAAAAATGTAAAATTTCCAATACTCACGTGAAATTACATTCAATAATTATATATAAACCGAATCCACCAAATGACACAATAGACTCCCTACTTTTTGCCCCGTCCCGTTCTGTTATAATTGATAGTAGAAAAAAGTAGGTTTGCCAAAATACAGCCATTTCTCCCATGGACTCTGAAACTGTGTTTAATTCTTATAAAATGGGGGCAATGATGTCATCTACCGGTGGTTGGGCATCAGTAAAGTTGTTTCCAAGTTTGATATTTACAGTGGAGCATAATCAGATTCGCCCCCATTTAGCACCGCTCTAAAAAATACAATTGACAAGTATACTTGTCAAAGGCAGTGAATGAGTTAATGCCACTTTGCTCATGATTCTTCAGTAACACGTTATAATAACTTTGTTTTGCTGCCCTTCATGCAAAAACACAATTTTGAATTAAAAACACACTTTAGCAACCATAATAAAAAGTTCAACATCCTGATGTAATCTCCTGCCATTGTTGCTTGTTATGGCAAACCGTAAAATGTTGCCTTCGAGACGGCAAGGTAGAAAAGTAATATTCTTTGCTGTGAAAGAAGAATGGGAGCAGACCTTCTGGAAACACCCCATTACTCCGAAAAGCACAAGCCTAGTGCAGAAAGAACAGAGATCTGTCATTACTTGTCCCACCATGAAGCCTGCAGACATGAGGATAAAGTGGCACCCTGCCTGCACATTGCTAGTACAATAAAGACACCTTTGCTTCTCTCGCCTCCTCAACTGTATATTTTACTGTATGCACCTACTGTATCTTGTTGTCACATACACACATACTCGCTGCTAAGACATCTTTGCACGCAATAACCTTCAACTGAGCACAACCTTCCTTAAATTTCTTACTTCAGGGTTTGTTATTCACACATACTGTAGAAGTTAAATGGCCCTTTTAGGGAGAATACATTATATTTGAAATACAATAGTCAAGTGAATAATGCAGACACCACAAATGTATTATGACTCCCATCCTCCTTCCTAGGAACTGGATTTTTAAATAGAAGACTTTGCAGCTTCCATTGTTGATGTTGGAGTGTGTCTATGGGTTTATTGTCAGTTTACTGATGCTTGGTTTGGGAGAGGGCCTGATGGTTCACAATCTCTCTTATTATTAAATTACACGTGTTAGGTGGGGTTGAGGTAAAGTAACTTCAATATGTTGAACAACAAATTATAGATATTTGGATCTTGATTTGTGCACTTGAGTAGTCATGCTGGGACAGAAAACAATAACTGTTCCTATAACGTTTGAAGCACTTATGTATTGATTAATTGATTGATTGATTCAAGCGTTAACTAATTAATTAATCACAAAAAAAATCGCATTGATCATTGTAATACCACAGATTAATCACACTATTAATTTTGACCGCAGATGATCCTTTTTAGCCGACAGCGGATGGTTACGTTAAAGGTAGCTGTTGGAGTTTGAGCAATAAACATCTACAACTACATGCATTAAAGTAAAGCATTTAATAAATGTTTACATATGCCGTAGGTCATTTTTTCCCCTTTTAAATTATGCAAATAATTAATTGATTAGAAAAGCAGGATGAGCGTGTGCAGTGAATATACATTTTTGAAGACATCCTCGAAACATTAAATGTAGAAAAAATTAACATATAACAGGTGTGCTTCAAATTTAGCGGGCAAAATATGTTGGGAAAAAAAAGCATTTTTAAGTCAATGATTAATCATGATTAATCAAAATTCTAAGATGTGATTAATCTGATTAAAAAAATTAATCATTTGACAGCTCTAATAATTATTGAACATATAAACAAGCAGCAGAAAAATAAAAATTTAAAAGAAAAGAAGAACCTCATACAATCGTCAATTAATTACAGTTTACATGTTCAAAAAGGAATAGGAAGAAGTTAAAAACTTATCTAGTCCTACGTTGTATATTTAGACTTATTTCATTTTTAATACAATATTAGGTTAATATTTTTAAAAAAGAAAATGTGAAAAATATTAACCTAGTATTCTATATTGTTCAAAATGTCTTACAGTAAGACTACGTTTATTAAAAGTCCCAATTATGTTGCCCATAAAACTGACCTTTAAACACAACCACACAAAACTCAAAAGACATAATCGGAATATGACAAAATAAGAATTTGGGGTAATAGTGAAGATTTATGTGAAAGCTTAAAGAGATTCCCCATTTGTTAACACAGCTGCCAGACGAGCAAGTCCAATGTTGCTTGTCCTGTAAAATAAACACACTGGCACAAGCCAAGGCTCCGTTTTGGAAAATGGTATAGATTCATCCGTCCAAATGTGCCATCGTGGAATGTGGATGGGTCAGTGACTTCTAATTAATTGAGACAGGTTAGAAACGCAGTGTGCTCGACTCCAGTTTGTCTCTGCTGTGCTATGCTTGATCATCACAGGTGGGAGGCAAACTGGAGGGAAGTGCACCCTGCTGACAATTTTAAAGAAGGGGAAAGAATGAGAGGAAGTACAGTACACTTCATTAAGAGGGATTTTTAAAAAGCATCCATACACAATGTTTTTGAGCTAATAAATGAATACAGTCGAATCTTTCAGTCAAACCTTTTATTTTAATATATTATACTCATCATAACGCAAAAAGGAATTCAACATATACGTATTGTACAGTACAGTATAATATCCTTCTGCACACATAGAGAAGCTGATAAAACACATACATACTCTGAACATTCTTTGTAGCATTCCTCAAATTAGGGGGAACTTTAGCAGATGCAAAGAGAATTGCCCTTTTTTAAAGCATTAAGTCTACA
This sequence comes from Festucalex cinctus, assembly GCF_051991245.1. Lineage (NCBI taxonomy): Eukaryota > Metazoa > Chordata > Actinopteri > Syngnathiformes > Syngnathidae > Festucalex > Festucalex cinctus. The sequence goes on along the minus strand of NC_135413.1, from coordinate 20,805,164 downwards.
GGCGAGTTTCTTTGGGACACCTTCACAAAAGAGTACGAGTGAAGGCAAAAAGAAGAAATGATGCCTTTACAACTGGAAATGGACATATGATGTGGAAATAAGTATCCAACACAACTGAAATACATTTAAAGTAATCACCTATCAAATCTCTATAGCTGTTGACAACTTGCTGGATGAATGTCACACCACTTTGTGCTTGTACTGACGTTCTGAAAGCTTTTATAATGCTAAATTCCCGGCGGCCACAACAACCCTATTTGGCCCAGACAGTGCAATATTCATTTCTTCCATATTCATGTCCAGCTATAAGTTTTCTCACGGTCTATCACGGTACCGATGTGGGGAAGAGGGTGCTAATTTGGCCCGCGGTGTACCACAAATGCCAGTACAGAACATTCCATTGCCGCCTTTCACTTTCTGATGGCTTTCCTCACATTCTGTCAAAAATTTGTACAAATGAAACGTGGATGCCGGGAAGCTTTTGGAGCATGTTAGCTGCCATGGCAGACTCAATCGACTCTTCCCTGCCGGGCCCAGCTGTATTCCCACTCCCAGACTGGGCGCGACGTCAGAATCTAATAGAAGACAAAATGTGCTGCATCATGTCCAGCCAATAAACCGCCACACACACTGCGATTGAACGCGACAAAATGGCTGACACACACCCTAGGCTTCCGTGAGAATCATCACACAACATCACCAAACGGGACAAAATTCACTCCAGCGGAGCAGAACGTGACACAACTTGAAAGGACCATAAAAAGTTTCTCGTCCCACTACGGACCACCTCCAGGTTTTGTTACGCCCTGTTACATAGTGTCAGGTTTTGTTGTGTTCACCCTATTTCTCATGCTGACGAGATTCTCATCCACAAATGGACTGCCGTAGCACATTTTTTTGACAGATCTGGCCAAGCATCCAAAAGAAATAACGACCTGTCATGTTTGCCAATCCTGTCCACACAGATTGAGTCACGACTATGCCGTTTTGGCCTTAAATGTGATTCCAGAGGCTGTTGAGAAAGCAGTTAAATGGAGCCTAAGCATAGCAACCAAACAAATAGCAATTCCTTTTTTTTTTTTTTTTTTTTTTTTCTCCTTTTAAAACTCATTCACTGCCAGTCATTATAGAAAATTTTTACATTTCCAATACTCACGTGATATTACATTCAATAATTATATATAAACCGAATCTACCAAATAACAGAATAGACTCCCTACTTTTTGTCCCGTCCCGTTCTTTTATAATTGACAGCAGAAAAATGTAGGTTTGGCAAAATACAGCCATTTCTCCCATGGACTCTGAAACTGTGTTTATTTCCTATAAAATGGGGCAATGATGTCATCTACCGGTGGTTGGGCATCAGTAAAGTTGTTTCCAAGTTTGATATTTACAGTGGAGCATGCTCAGATTCGCCCCCATTTAGCACCGCTCTAAACAATACAATTGACAAGTATACTTGTCAAAGGCAGTGAATGAGTTAAAAACAAAACAAAAAATAGAAATTCCAATACTGTTATTCGGTAGGAATGAGGCATCAAGTACAGGGGTGAGCAAACATTTTGGGCCAAAGCCTATATTACATTTTTAAAATGGATAGAAGCTCCAAGTCATATGTAGATGAAGTTAAAAAAAAAAAAAAAGAGAAAAAAAGTGTGCGTGTCGGAAGGGGTGAAATTATTGCAAATAATATCACAGGACTCTTAATGTAATTTTAAAGAACAAGAGAGTGAGCTGTATCTAGCTTTCGGTCCATGCTTTGCCCACCATTAATCAAGGCTATCTACATGCATAAAGTAACAATTCTCACATGAAGACTCATGACACATTAAAAATAGACAAAGAGGAGCACCATAAAAAGTCTCAACGGTCAGATACATTTTTGGTCTCGGGACAGCAGACTTTAAACTTTGAAGCATACATTGTCATAAATATGTACATTTTACATTGTTTGTATATGATGTGATAGCTTACATTTGTAAACAAAGCTCCTCAGGCCTTACGTAGCAAAAAAGCTAGAACCTAAAAGCCTCTATTTCCCTGATTAGTTGGCCTATTAAGAGATGCTATTTTTGTTTTCAGACGATACAATTTAAGAAATTAAAAGCAAACCTTTTGCAGATGTGAACGTTCTTGCATTGCTGACACATTTGTATTTATATGCTACAAGTTGTATTAAACAAGCCTCTGGGCATACCGCATCTGGAAGGAACTTTGATCCCGATTCGGGTCACATGACCACATTAGCTTCGATTCGAGATCCTTAATACTACAATGAAATGAACTGTTTCTTTTTTTTTAGATTGGCTGTAAGCTCAAGGAGAGGCAGCGTGACACTGGGGGTTCGAACGTCAGCAATCTAATGACGAGCTGAATCCGCAGGGTGTCAACATCTGTGACAGCCTGGAAATCGCTGTTCGAGGTCTGATCCACAACTGCCTGCAGCTTTACACCCCACAACCCCCACCACTCTGTTTTTTTTTTTTACTCCAACATCCCTCGACTCTAGAATATCACCACCATATTTCTGCTTTGTGGTGCATCTTCTTGCATATTACAATAGACGCTGTATAAGCATCTGTTTTGACAGGGAGTCAGTTCACTGCACCTTTTATCCATATAAGACTTGACAAACCAATCAAACTGATTGAAATAATAATAAAGCAAGAAGAAGAAAAAGAAAAAGCAGCCGAGTAATGACAGTTGGCAGAAATTTGCGCTGGAGAGAGGAACATGTCAACAGCTCTAAAACTGTGCTATGTTATCTCTTCAGATGCAACTACTTCAACAAATGCATGATACAACGTGATGAATTTGAATATATTCTTCCTGCATATAGTTTATTTAGATGGTTCACTTTGCCCAATGAGCTTCATCTTAACATTGCAACCTGAAGGGCAAACCTATTACCTGGGATTTATTCTTTTGCTGAGTAAAACATAAATGTAGATGATAGTGAATTCGGCACGACTTTGATGCACCTCACCCTGTGAAGTGATTATTGCGCCCCTGTAAGAAATGAATATCTAATTTGTGATGCAGTGGCGGGGAAAAATATAATTACCTGGGCCAAAAAGGTTATGTTTTCATTTCCCTGGTTTTGTTTGTTGGTTTGTAGCTACTTTTTTAAAATGAACATTACTTGTTTGTTTTGGGGGTTTTTCAGCCACCATATTTTATGATCATGTGTGACATTCCACAACCGAATCCAATCATTGTTTAGTTGCCTTTTTGTATAAATTGCTAGATAATGTGGCTAATTTACATAATATCGTCCCCACAAGTTTTTCTGCCAATGACTTGGCAACTAGGCCGGACAACGGTCTCACATTTTTTGGCGATGGTTGGAGTCCTAAGTTCCTAACTATCCTGTTTCGCTCCCTTTTTATTCATTTATTTATTTATTTTAAACCAAATAAAGTTCTTGTGCAAGACTTTAAAGGGGATGTGTCTTGGTATTTTAAGCCCTTACACAGTTAACTATAAGTATATAATGATTCAATCTTACCTTTGACACCATGGTAATGTGATTTTTTAGGAAATATTAAGTATTTTGATGGCATTTTTTTTTTTTTTAACACAGAAGTAAAACGCCCGGTTCAGTATAACCGGTTCAGTATATATATAAAAAAAAGATGATTGGAAATCTCAGCCTTTTAAATATTTATTCGAACACTTTTATTATAGTTGTTGCTCGGAACTGCATCTTTATGTGGTAACATCGAGCATTAGTAATGATGAATTAAGAACCAACCAAAATGGGGATTCTTTATTGAAAGTTCCTCAGTACAGTTTAAGGTAAATGTCTGATTTACGTGCTTCAACTTCGGTTCTGACCAGAACAACGAGAGAGCATATTACTTCAGTACTACCATTCAGAACGGAGGCTTTGGTTACAAGCTAGATCACAATGGTGAATTAAAAAAAAAAAAAAAAAAAAAAACACTACAGAGGAGACTTTACAGCTACATTCTGAGACTAAGTTGGCAGGAAGTCTGACGAATCACGATGAATTGTTACTGGATTGCTCGGGAGTTTCAGACAGCAAGTCCGAACCCCTGACTAAAAGGAGCCGTACCCGCTCCACTGGAAGTGGTGACACAGTTCAAGGTATAGTAAAAGCTTATAGTAAAAAAAAAAATAGGCTGCTAGATGTGATGGAGTCATGATGTTTTTGGCAGTACAAGCTTGATAATCAAAATCAATAAAGCTCTACCGCCCGTCTGCCTCAGAAAAGCAAGAGAGGGGATTTATTAGCAACTCAAAACAGCGAGTAATAACCATATTAAGCGATTACGTGATTGCGAGAGCGCACAATGTCATAGTGACCGCTCTGGGAAATCAAGCTTTAAAATTCTGGTAGGGGGTAGTGTTAAAAGCATTTTAAAAATATTTTCCCCCCATAATCTTGTTCTTGCACTGTTTTTTAGTAATGTTAGAAAGCTACTTATTTCTTTACGTTGCTTTTAAATGACTTCATTTTTTTTGTAACTGTTTTTAAATGTTTTACTTTTAATTATGTGACGCACATTGTCTAACCCTGTGTATGAAATGTGCTATATGGTAAATAAAGCTACCTTGCCTTGATGAAAACAAAGTGACATGATCGCGGCAATGGACGCGGCATCTCAGCGTACAAGTTTCTCACTGGAGATTGATCCTTGGTGCACCTGTGAGGATTAATGGATGGGATTGAGCACCCGAGCCCCCTGTACTATATGCCTTGCCTGATAAGAGAAATCCCAGCTCAGCACATTGCACATTCAGAGCCAGGCAGAGCTGTGATTACAGTGTGGATGGGGGCTTTGTGCCAGGACCTCCATTAGCCGGAACTCCCAATCCATGCACGTCTACACTTTATGCAGCCGTGAGAGCAGACTCTGGTGCAGACCTCAGGGATACTCATTACAAGGATGGCCTACAGGTTTCAGGAATTAAGAACTTCAGAGTACAATAATACACCAGCATCCCATCAACGGCCCCTTGTGCACCATGAAGTCAGAGAGCAGTTTTCAATATAGTTTCTTGCATTTACCCACAATTATTTCAGGGATTAATTAAGGATGGATTCACATGGGTGGAGACATGAAGTGATAAAACCACACACACGCACAATGTCAAGGGCATTAACGACGATATTCTTTTAAATAGGTTGCACAATACGATGGGCCTCTCAGGTACTATATTTATCTGTTTTAGATGCTAACTCACTGACAGAGAATTTTATTTCACCATAGGTGAAGACTGAATGTCAGGTGGTCACCGGTTGAGTTGTATTCCCCAAGGTTCAATTTTAGGTCTGATAGTTTTTTATTTGTACATGCTGCCATGGGCAGGAGTATCAGGAAATATGGAAATATTATTATTATTATTGTTATTATTTTAAATCTTATTTACAGAAGTTGAGTTATTCTGATGATACTCATTTCCATTCATCCGAAGGACCACAGCCTGACTAATACTGTTTTGATTTATTTTGATTTATTTATTTATTTTTTATTAACATAAATTATGCACTGGAAGGTAGACCATTTCCTACAGCTCAACCAGGAACATAACTCAATTATTAGTTATCTGTCCTGGAGCGCAGAGAGAGAAACTAACATCCAACTTCCTTTTCCTCCAATGAGACAGAGTTAAAAACTTGGGCGTTATCTTTGACTCTGAGCTAAATTTTATCTCACATATTAAAAACAGTGAAAAGTATATTTTACCAACTTTAAAAAACAAATAGTACCTTAATCTGCCTGTTTCTCTTGTAAAAAAAAAAAAAGGAAAAAAATAAACAGAGGTGGTGCTAATGCACATATTTCGTAAAAGGCTACTGTAGATTCACTACGTGTGTGTTAACATTAGTTGTTTATTTTCACATAGTTGTAGGAGTAGGACTAATTTTGTTGATTTTACCTTTTGTTTACGTACCGAGTAATGTTCTGTTCGATGACCAACTGTTTGCTTCTAGCCTTCCACTGTGTAGCAAGTACGTTACTTGTTGTCACTGACCACTGCTTGCTTAAATAAAGAGTATCTCCTTCATCAAGGTGAAATAACTCAGAAAAGTACTCCCGTGACTCAAGTTTGTCACATTATTAACATCAAATTACATACAATTTGTTGATGGATACCAACAGTCCACCCTGAGAATCACTACAACACAGAACCTTACCTAAAACCGAAACAAACACTACCAAGAATAGATTCAAAATATCTTGGTCTGACAAAATTACGTAAGAGCGAACGCCATTTTGATCGATAATTATTCCAGCTATTACTGAAAAAACAACAACAAAAAATCAGTCTTGCAGCTTTTTAACATTTTGAATGTGTATAATTTTGGCAAATAGTTTCATGCAACATAACATACAGTGCGCTAAATTATTTTATGTTGAAATTGTTTTTACTTCCAATGCAGTACTTATCATTTTATCTTGCCTTAAATATAGAATAGCATAAATAAGATTCTCTTTCTGTCACAGCCTACAAATTAGCCAGGTTGACATAATTCTTTGCACTTAAGAACTAAATACCCACTTCCTGAGGATGTTAAGGTGCATGCAGCAGCTGTCGGGTCATTCCAAGGAAGATGACTTGCCTCTCTTCCATGGGGGGAGGGGTGTGTCTGTGTTCATGGATTTCTTCATGGTTCAAAGCAGCTTTCTCAGATGGCTCCCGCTATCTTGTATCTCATTTTCCTTTGAAACCTTGCATAGATTGAAATTCAAAACTTGAGCTGTTGCAACGTGTTGCATGTCTTCTGGTGCATTTGGATTAATGTGTGTTAGAGCATTACAATAGTCTTTACTTAGCGTTAGTCAACAGACAGACAGCATTCTGGCTCTGTTGCAAACCTAGAAATTTGCTTTTAGGTTTGAAATGGGAAGCTGTGTGATTTTTTTTATTTTCTATTATCTTCGTAAAACCAAATGTTTAATGATTCCAAATGTGTACTGCTTTAGCGGTAACAGTGTCATTACTGTTATTTATAATAAAATAATAAGCTTTCTAAATTTAGAACTAAATAAACACATTTTATTATATATTATATTTATTTTATTGCATTAATTATTAACAAACTAAGCTAACAATGTGATTAAGAACATTTTATACAATTCAAACGTAACTGTACATACATAATTTAATAACACACAATAATAATGCACACTGTATAATTATTTAGTTTTAATTATTTTCCATAAATGTAATTCCCCAAATGAAGTTGTCCATTTACTACCGTCATAAACGCTGATGAGCTTATGAGCTATCTAATCTTAAAGCCAGCTGGGATTGGCTACAGTTTGTGCATGACCCTAAAGAGGACAAGAACATGGGTGGCTGGATGAATATATGATTTGTTGTTGTTTCCCCCTAAATGTGTCTAACCAGATGGTTGGTCGTCTCTGGTTGCCCTGCGATTGGCTGGCAACCAGTCCAGGGTTTCCCCCGCCTACTGCCCAGAGCCAGCTGAGATAGGCGCCAGCACCACCCGCGACCCTTGTGAGGAATAAGCGGTCAAGAAAATGGATGGATGGATGGATGGATGTGTCTAACCATGTAAAAGTATGTTAAGTGCAGAACCTTCTCGAGTACCCAAGGATGATGACTTAGATGACAATGAAGGGGTGAAGATGCTATGCTCCACTTCAGTTTTAACAGTGAGCTTTTGAGAAAGCTACTCTAATAGCCTCATAAAGTATTCATTGTAATGTAGCAGCTCTCAAGGCTTACTTCTTGCCAGAAACTCCGCAGGGAGACAGCCGGTGTGTAAATGAGTGTGGAGTGGTCAATGTCCAAAATGCCACCATTTTTTTTTTTTATCCCAGTCTGTCCTGATTAACTGTAGTCCTTTTTATTAAGATGATCACCATGTATTTGAACCAGAAATACACAAACTCAGCTTAACTTAACTCATTCACTGCCATTGATGTGTATATCCGTCAATGGCAGTGAATGAGTTAAGTCAATTCCGTTCCCATTGACGTGTATATCCGTCATTGGCAGTGAATGAGTTAATGATGAAATCATTGGCACTAACAGTGAGACCTGGACAGTAACGCCTGGAAGGGCGTGATTGGGAGGATGCTTCCTGGAAGCCTCCCTGGAGAGGTGTTCCGGGCATGTCCCACCGGTAGGGGGTCCGGGGACGACCCAGAGAGTTGGAGAGTATGTCTCTCAGCTGGCCTGGGAATGCCTCGAGATCAACCCAGAGGAGCTTGACCAAGTGGCTGGAGAGAGGGAAGTCTGGGCCTCCCTGCTAAAGCTGCTGGTCTTGCGACCCAACCTCGGATATGCGGCAGAAAAATGGATGGTTTGGTATACGTGCCTTCTTGTTTGAGAACTATTAATGATGAGGGCGCAGGAAACAATTGCACGCATGTGTTTACATGTGATACTCTTATCCAGAATGCAAACCAACGGCAATGCACGTTCTAATCAACAATAGCAAAAGTTTGGGGATGGGCAAGGATTGACAGATACGGCTATCCTGAAGAGACAAACTTAGTTGTATTCAACAATTTATATCGCTTGAAACACCAGTAATGCACTGAAATAATAACAACATATAAATATAGAAATTATTACTACAGACGTGCATTTTGAGTGGAAGCTTCAGCTACCCATTCTTGAAAAGTTGAGGGGAGCACATCAAAAATGAAATGCTGAACAGAAAGCCTGTTAAGTGGAAGCCTTTTAGATGGACTCTATAGTTCACATCTTGCTACTCAACTGTGTCACTTAACAACTCCATCTCTGTGCTCCATCAAATATGCTCACATGCCCTTCGAGTGAAGTACCATACCCTCAGAGGATCTTGACAACACTACTCCAGTATGAAAGTGAGATGGGTGCTGAGATATACTGTTTACTTTGATGACTGTTGCGGGCTTTCTTACTTGCTAAAGTATTAGTGGCTTTAGTGTTGTGCAGCTTGAAGTTCATTTAAGGTACCCCAAGTTATATGAGCTTCAAAAATGTCTGATAGCTTGGATGAGATACAGAGTAAGAGGAAATAGAATTTTCAGTGGAACAATTTTCACAAGATTTCTCTGCTGATCGATCGAATCTATGGCCCAACAGCAGCTCTGAGGACAGTCCATTCTTATAACTTAAACGATGAAACTACTTTTATTAGCTTCGGCAAGGACATCACGTTTTTGATAGCGTATGGATGTCCTTTTGTTTGTGTGTGTGTACGTTAAGGAAAGCTGCTTGATGAAAATCCATGAAACTTTTCAGAGGGCTGGATTATGGGTCATGAAAAACCCATTACATTTTGCTATAGCTGCACATATATTTCATTGGTCATTGTTGAAACTGTAAAACTTTTCTCAACATCATAATTTGACAAGGAAACAACTGAACCATCTTCCCTATAATTTCCTATAATATATTATTACACTACCTATCTTCCAAGGAGAGAAGCAAGGAAGTTCATAATATTGGCTATAATGGCTAGTAACATTTGATGCTTGGCATTATACAAGTGGCCAATAAATAAACATTTTGGACTTTAATTTTTGGTGTGAATAGTGTTTAATGGTCCTACTTATTGTACTTTAAATGCAATAGACAGAGTTCTGACCTATGTCTAAATCAATTCACTGACTGATTTACTGACTCAGCAATAAAACGGGTAGAAACTAAACTAATCTTAAAAAAAACAAAAACAAAAAAACATTATTGTGAAATACATGAACTTGACATATCTCAATCTTCCAACTAATAGTTTCACTGAAAATCAAATGTACAAAAATTCTCACCAGGAACTATGTGTACAAAATTTAATCTCTAGGCAATGTGGTGACCAGTGGTTGTGTTTTTGATTCAGCTCAGTGACTCTCAACTAGTGTGCTGTGTGTGAGAGATAGATCATCATGTGTGCCGTGGGAAATTATTGTAATGTAAATTATTTTGACTAAAAATAATGTTGTTTTTTTCCAGTTAAAAATTTTTTTTTTGTTAATGTATTAATGATAACAATGTATAGTAACAGGCTAACAGGCAAATGCTCTTCCATTAGATGATAATATAACTAACCTGCATATCCACTTTATGTAAATTGTTTTGTTAAATGTGTGCCGTGAGATTTTTTTCCAATGTGAAATATTTGCCTTGTTTCAATAAAGGCTGAGGAACTCTGTTTTAACTCATGCTAAATGCTTAGTTGACAGTTCAACAGCACTAAACAAGCAATGCACAAACCATTTTTAAGCCTTTTTTTGCTCTGTCCTGGCAGCTATTGGAAGCTGGCCATGCCATTTACCTTGCGTCAATCCCACATTGTAACAATGGAAATGTGCCGCCAGAGAAGCTCAGTCTGTTTGTTCTGACCATCCACCACAGCATTAAGCTAGAAGAACTACATTTCCCATGATTCTTAAGACTTTGGCAAACATGTCAAACGTGTTGACTCGATCTAAGTAAATCTGCGACCATTTTTCTTCTCACGCAAATGTGCGTGACTCAAACGTACAATACAATAACAAACAATATTTGTAAACCACAATCTACCATTATTAGATTTAGTGGAGGACTTTCAACATAAAAATACATTGTTGACTAAACTGAAGAATGGAATATTTTCAGCGGATGAATACAGATGGCGAGGAACAAATCAAGGTCAATGATTTAGCCATTGCCACTGGACCTGAGCTGGATAAGAGACACAACCCGGCTGATGAGTCACTGATGAGAGAAAAATGTGACAATGACCTTATGCGGTGACACTGGTCAGTGAGTTAAGTGGTTGCTTCTCCAACATGCTCACGCAGGCATAGACAGCAGCCATCGCTTGCATCCAGTTGGCAGGCTAAACACGTCCGAATTCTCTCAATCTGTTTTTCTTTCAGCGTCAAAGCTTGGTCCAAGTCTCTTAATTCTCTTTCCCTCTTTGTCTTTCCTATAACACACGTAACAGAAAACAATGTAATATCTACCAGTAGTCTGTTTCTCATCGCCTTTGAATGCTTTCACCTGTCTGCTCGCTATGGTGCTGAAAGATTGTGACTTTAAAGAGATTTAGAAATTCAAAAGCACAACCCTGAAAAGAAAAGTCATTGAATCTAACACTTACCGAATCAGTATGCCGTCTTTCAACATCTTTCACCTTAATTGTTCTCTTGTGAATTAATTGCGAAATAAAAATGTTCCATTCACATGAGTAACATTAGGAACAGAAAAAAACAACTCCTTTGTGGAATGCACTGTGTCGTGTGTTTTCATGGGCCTACACATGCATCATGCACACTTTCCTTTTTCCGTCTGTGTGCCTGGAGGGTCCCAAACTGTCACTTTTTGAAGGCTCACTTTGCCTCATGCTCTGCAAACACAAACTCTTACCCTGAACACACAGCAAGTCGCACACATATTTTCTGCGATCCCCGCAGACAAAATAACACTCACAATGAATTTGCAAGCAAAAAAATGTTTGTACAACACACTGTGAAACCTTTGTACAATGCCCGGGGGCAACAGAGCCCCAAGGTGTAGAGCAATGACAGTAAGCTCTCTGCCCCACTAGGATTGAAGATGGCCCCACTTGCTCTGTTTTAAAGTCAAATGTTAGTTTAGCTGGATAGCACAATTGACTCACTAGATAGTCACACCTGTACAATTTATTGGAATGCAATACAAGAGCTGTATTAAAATATTTTTGCCTTTACAGAGTAGCTCCTTTCCAGTTTTGATTGAACGCTTTATTCCAAACAACGCCTTCCAGGAAAGTCATTGATCGCCCTCATTATCTTCCTCCTACTGTGCGCTCAACACACAAAAGACCTCTTCAAATTCCTTTGTACATACGTTCACACTCTCTCTTTCATTGCCACTTATATCACAAGGCGAATTTGCGGATGAGCTCGAGATGTTCTCTTCAACAAGCGCAGACATTTGAAATCCGTTGGCAATAGTGGCTTTGTTGATACTGTGCCATGCTATCAGGATCCATTGGTAAACCAAAGCAATAAATGCTCTTCAGGAGGTACTTTTACACTTCATTCACTCGTTGCATGTGGCCAGTTTTGAAAAAGATTTTGTCATCCAAACTGCCCAATGAATTACACAAATAACTGAAAGAAGAACTGAAGATTGGGTATGAAGGCGGACTCAGACAGTTTCATTGGTTTAGTGTGCCATGTTCAGTAATTTCATTGGTCAGATGTGACTAATCTATTGATAAATGTACCGATGGCATGAAGGCTCCTCGGTAAAATCAGATTAAAAACCGCAGGGTTCAAACCGTAGGACAAAAGTTGCGGCTTGCAGTCAAGAATGTACGGCATGTGTGCCTTTAAGAGGCAAGACCTAGTGAGTAACAAGGAACACTGACTCCAGCTTGTTTTGGCCGTTTACCACGCTACTTGTTTAGCGTTATCATCTGCGCCTGTTTGTAACTGAAACTTTGGCTAGCAAAACAAAGCAAAAAAAGAAAAATAACTGACTGCAACTTGAATAACTCATAAGTTGGGGCACTTGTACGTCTATGGGGTAGGGGTACCACTGTACAGTTTGCGGAATGGCCTTTTTTTTTTTTTTTTTGTCCTGGAACAACTGTGTGCCGGTACACAAAGTAAGGTCCATTAAAGTATGCTTGGAAGAGTGTGGTGTGCAAGAACTTGAGAACCCTGACCTCAACCCCATCAAGCACCTCTGACCGACAACAGAGATTGTGTGAAAGGCCCACTTCAGGTCCAAAACTAGCAGGATCTTGCTCTTGATCTTACGGATGAATGGACAACAAATCCCACAGACATACTCAAACATCATGTAGACAATTTACAGTTGAAGCAATGGCTGTCTTAAGATTCCTGCACATATTGTAGATATTCGATTCAGGATATGACAGAATTTGTTTTCTTTCTGACTGCTGTAAGGCGGCAGTATGCTCGCTGAAAATGTCTTCCATGAAAACTTAATTCAACAGTTTGTTGAAGTGAAAAAATTATCAGTCAAGGCAGACTGAAAAATGCATTTTTAAGTTTTATGCTTCATGTACTTGGCATCACTCGCCAAAAACATCTTTGTCTCACAACTGGCTCCAAATATGCTGCGAGAAAAGTTTTATAGCACTATGGCACACATTAATTCAGTTCAGAGATTCTGAGGGCAGGCATTTTATTTGTTAAAGAGAAACATGAATGATGAATGAAGAGAAAAGACAAACAAAGACACATACTGTACGATGATGAAAATTAAACTATGCCTCAATCATCTGTTAATACTTTGAACATCTGCTCTCTGGCTGCAATATGCACAATTAGGTCAAAAAGGATGAATGTTAATTCTTGAAGAGAGGGGTGTAGATTTGTATTCTGTTTTGTTTTTGTCTGTTTTTAAGAGGGTTAGGGTACATAATACGTATACAAGCACATAAATTGTTGCACCTTTTGGTAAGGTGTCACATGAGAAAACAGCAGATTTAAAGTTACCTTTTATTTACACTGTTACCATGTGAGGTAGCTACTGTGACTGTGTTTACATGCAGTCAATATTCAGATTAAGGTCAGAATTCGGGTTTATGAAAAATTTGAGGTAACCCTGATAACCTTTTGAATGGCAAAAAGGTTGCTGACAGTCTAGCTGCATGCCTGACAACGTGCATGCGCATAATTAGCTTACTTGGCTAGCAGCGAGTGGCTTTGCGTCCCGGAGATAGAGGGCCGGTGTTACACTGGCAAATGGCAGATTTCATGCCCGAGGAGGCTCCGGCGTTCTCGGCTGTGCTCCAGCAAAAATATCATTTCAAGTGGTTGTCCTACTGGAGTAATCATCACGAAAACGGGGAAGAATTTCGTCCCTCACTTTCAGGAAAGGACATACAAGAAACATCAATGGCTAGTTACAGTTACAGGTTATTGTTGGTTGAAACCTCTTGCGGCTCTTCTGCGATGTCATTTTTTTTTCTTCTCCCGGGTTGAGCCCACATCATGGGCACGAGCCAGTTCCGAATACTGTAAATTCCAGCTATTTGTCAAATTCTGATTTTGTCATTTCACACACACCACGGAGCTGGTTACATTACAGTGTGTGTGTGTGTATCAACACGCGTCAGTCCGGAATATTTCCACTTTAATTTTATACCTACACAGCGGTATAAAATAATAATTAAATAATATTTAATATTGAAATTAATAATAAAAATACCCCAAATTTTTTCAACTCGCGCCCTTGCGGGTGCTCGCTTCAGCAGGCCCACTCGAAAAGTCACCGCTCGCCACTGATTTCTACGGTCAATAAAAAACATTATATTCACTCACTCACCACACTAAATAAAATAGCCGGTTTCCTCCTCGCTGCAGAAGTGTTTTTTTTTTTTTTTTTTTTTTTGCATGTTTGTTTACCCTGCCTTGAGTATTTCCGGTGAGTTGCACGCCAGAAACACATACTTATATACTTGTACATATGGTTGTATAGACACAAACAGGCATTTTCGCCGTAGAGACACAACAATGAGAACGCTGCAGAGAAATCAATGTATTCAACGGAGGCTGCTTTAGCACGTGGGACGGAGCTGTGTATACTAGTCTTTACTACAAAGACCAAGATTTCTTGGGAATACAAATAAGTGAAGAAGATGAAGAAAATAGAGAGCATGAGTACAGCGAAACACTGCACCATTCCATACCACAATCGAGGTATTCCGAACGTGTTTATATGAGTAAGAATTCAGGTTATGAAAGAGGTAATCCAGGGGTCTTCTTTGAGTTTTTAAAAACCCGGATAAGAGCAGATTTGGGTTATTGCGCGTTACAGGGCCTTACAATACCCAAATATTGCCAATATTTGGGCTTCAAAAGTATTATTGCCTGCAAGTATAGGTCGTCTGTAAGCGATTTCCACACCGTTATTTAATGTTGGTTTACATTACTGACATGATATCTCAATAAAACATCCACCACCTCGAAATGTTGTATTTAGATACTTGAACAGTTAAATTGAAGGGTGTATAAGATACTGGTGGCTACAGGGTAGCTAATAAATAGAGTATTTAAAGTCAAATTGAAAGATAATAAAGGCTTTCTAAGTGGTGAATGAAGAGTGACAGTAGTCTTTAGTGCTTGTGTGAGCATAATGTAGAGTTAGTGACAATATGTTTGGCTCCAAAGAAAGCTGGAAAGGTTACTCCCGCCTATATTCACACACACGCATCTTCTATGCCCCAGTGCACATTTAAATATGCATGTGGTAGCAGGAACATCTACAGTCGTTGGTGGCAAAGTGGTTTTACGTAACAAAAGCTGTTTTTTCTTTTTCTTTTTTCTTTTTTTTTTTCTTAAGACATAAGTGACTGTGTAATTATGGACATTTTGTATCTAAAGTGCCCGTGTGGTCATCTCAGAGACCACACGCTCACAGAAGGAATCCTACAATGAATTAGAAGTGAGCTTTTAAGAAAAAGAGATGCAAAACCACTGCACCACTTGGCCTCTGCAGTTGAGTTCTTCATGCTCCAAAGGACACGGATTCACTACCTTTCTGTCAAACTGCCAGGTCTCATTTACAGGTCCGTTACCCTTAATTATGTGAGCTGTAATGTAAAATAAGTCCTTTACAAAAATACATCATGTGGACAAAAGTATTGGAGCATTTATGGCCTTTTCAATAAGGCGGAAAAAAATGAAGAAAAATATAATAGTGTCCTATGACACATTTTTATATTTGAGCAGGTTGTCAAGATAATTAGGGTGGGAAATTTGTTTTTTAAGTTTTTCACATCAGCAATGTCTGTGGTTTTGAACAGTCCATTAACATTGAAAAAAATACTTAACATGCACATAAGCTTTGGGAGGCTGTTGTCATTAATTTGGGTTTGGAAAACAGCTTGTTGTTAGTTAGCTGGAATGGTTTTTAACTGTAGTATTTTTTATTTGTATTTATTTATTTATTTTTTAATTGGTATAATGCCTGTTTTTTAACACTGCTCGTATGCCATTGAATTGCCCCTCAGGGACAAATAAATTGTTTTTGAATTTGAATTTGAAGTTGAATTCGTCTCTTTGGTAGGTGCCGATATGTGGGTGTCTTGTGGTCACCATATCTCTTCATTATGTTGCCCCTGGTCGCCCTGGAGGAAAAATTTTCCTCTTTTGTTTTTTTCCCCCGCCTTCTCCATGGCCCGGTGACATAGCAGCTGTACAACGAGCACTCTGAGGCAGATAGACCAGCACAAAGCCTTGGTTCTAAGTTGTACAGTGTTTGTTTCCTTTTTTTTCTTCTTTTTTTTCTTTTTTTAACCCCATCGCCGTTGTGATGCTGCTTGACCTAGCCAGAGTGGACTGACCAATGTATGTCTATGTGTGTAGCTGTGTTCTTTAAAACCATGGAATGTACAGTATTTGTAGTGTACGTGGGTGAAAGCCGACTTTGACGAAGCCATCCTCCACAAAATGTACCTGAATAATTAATAATAATTTTGGTTCTGAAACGCATTGTCGTTTCTCCAAAAATAAATTAAAGGAGCTTATTCCTCAACTCCTCTGAGGTTGGCAGCTGATGCAACATTTGAGCTTTGCAAAATTGCACAGGACACAGGTGTGTAGTTGCTTTCAGATTTTGTCATGTAGCAATCATGAATAATGAGTGATGAAGCTACATCAGAAAGCCAAAATCAAATCCGCTCATTTTTGCTGGCATTTCCCTTCAAGGCTATTGCATGCAAATGACAAACCACATCAATGTCCAACTTGAAACATGGCACAATGACTTTTTAACTATCTATACATAAAACAATGGGTAAAATGTATTATGACGTCATGAGACTACTATTCCCATGAGAAGAAATATAAGAGGTACCACTTGTTTGACCTTCTCCTCTGAAAGAACTTTCTTCAAGATTGTGTCTCAGGGAATTTGTCTCCATTCATCGATAACATGTTGCAAGTACCTGAAACTGCTCTAGTTCAGGGCAAATATTTAGTATTTTCACTATGGAATGAAAATGTGTGAATGTTCGGGGTAGGGTTGGCCCATACGAAATGAATGGGATTTAGCCTCACACCACAGAGAATGGCAAGTGCCGCCGTTGGCTGGCACATGACCAACCAAAGTTGGAACATTCCAACTTTTTTGGACGTTAGAATTAAGGCCAGGTGGTTGTCCCCAACCACATATCCGAGCCCCCCACGACCCACGGGGGCTGAGTTATGCCCATTTAAGTGTTGGGGGGCCTCCAGAGGACCGGCCCCTCGCCGAGCTTACCCGGGAACGCTCCAATGGACATCGTGTCACTTCTGTGTGTAATAAATGAAACATCTGCGTGGCTAAATTACTGTCTAATGTTACCACAAATGTCAACTATGCTTCATGTTTCAAGTGGGATTACATTAATGTCAAATCTAAAGTCATAACTGTTACTCAAAACAACTTTGCCGATTCACATACGTCTCCTGAGTACTGCCCCTGCCCGCGCTGTTTTACATCATGTCCTGTAATGCTCTCTGCTTGCTGTGAGCTCGCTCTGGGTGGGCGAGGGCCAGAAGCAGCTCCGCATGGTCTACTTCCGACACGGTCAGTTGTAAAGGAAACGATCGACAAGACCGTTCTGGCTTCGCACGGTGCGGTGCCGGGCTTCAGTGGAAATCCCCCAATCTTCCCCATCTACACACTCAATGCAAATAAGACTTCTGTGGTACTCTTCCTAGACAGAAGTAATATTGCTCACAAATACTCACTTCTTTCTACTACTCTTTCCCATATTTTCATTGTGTGGCTGATCTCCTTGATTCCTCTATAGTTCCCACAACTCTGCAAATCGCCTTTGTTCTCTCCAGCACACTGATGGCACCAGTTTCTATCCTTAATCACCCTAATCTGCAGTATATCCTTTCCGTCTTCATCTCTCTGTCTTGCCAACCTGTAAAGATCTTTCTCTCTTTCTTTACTAATCTGGCATCCGTCATCATATGCCTATTTTTTCTCCACCTTTCCCTCTATGTCATAGCTCCATGTATTCATGTCTCCACTCCGCAGTCCTTTTTGTTCCACTTCTCTTTGCTAACCTCTTTCTTTGTAGGCATCTGCACTTTCGGGTGCCAACTCCAAGTCTCCTGCTCCCCTTTCCTACCAGAAGACAGTCCAAGTATTCTCCTGACAGTCTCTCTGATCACTTTGGCCAGGGTTTCCGTTCTATTCATTCAGCAACAGTATTCTGGGGCCCGGGAACCAATTACTTCTTTAATGTTTGCATTCACACCTCTTTCAACACCAGCACTCCCCACCCCTTACAATGCAGTTCAGCTTGAACTATTTACGACTTGACAATGACGGAAGGGTGTCCTGATTGCTGAATCACCTAACTCCATTACAACCTATGGTGAATAGGTTTAATAACTTGCTTTAATGCTCTGATGATTGACTTTAAAGTGAGACACGGTCCTCTCTCTCACTCCAGCCTCAATCATTTTAGGGATCTATTAATAAAAGCGTATGATTTGTGCTGTTAGTGGGACATGTTGCAACTGCCAAGTGGGACCAATTTTATTTTCTTCCAATTAGTGTGTGGCGCAATGATCATAGATGTAGTTTTCAGAACAGAACATGTCTTTGAACTTATAGCAATCTAATCATTAGCAATAATTTTTAGTCCTCAGTCAAAAGTTCAGACTTACCAAAGTACACGGCTCAGATTCAAAGGCAATCAAGAGATTTCATGATTCATGAATCTTTGTTTACATGCTCTCAATTTACAAGTTCCATCAAGTGAATCAACCATGTGATAATTCATGCATCACTTCAAGCAAGTCATTTCAAATGATACTGGATGGATATCAAACACAGCACAGAGAGCGGGGAAAAAAGAAAAAAAAGAAAAAAAACATCGTTTGATCATGCACATGAATTGTACATAACCTAATAAGACAGAAATTATGTTATATCGTTCACAAATTTGCATGTGCAGACTGCGGATATCCACATCAAACATCACAAACAACAAGGATATGTTTACAAGACTAATTTGATGGTGACAGCCAAGAACAGTTGGATGGAGAAAAAATTGAAGAACAAACACTCACACTAAAAACAGGGGTATTGGCTTGTCTCAAACATAAGTAAAAAATAAAAAATGGACTAAATGACCTTGGCCAAAACACGATCAATTTCAATATTTCTGTATAATGAAGTTCATGTGCTAAATAGGGATGTCACGATAAGGGCAATATCGTGATATCGCGATATTAAAACTGCCACAATGTCGTCGTCGTCATGTTTACAATATTTAAAAGGAACAAAAGTCAGGTTGATTTCCATTTGTGCAGTTCTAGCACCCTCTAGTGGCTAGTTTATTAGTGCAATTTCATTTTCATTAGGGATGTTTTGGCCTTCTATGTTTAAAATCTATGCTAATTGTCAGATGAAGGGGAGCCTAATTTGCTTGTGAAACTATCAATCTGTGCTTGCATTAGCAAGGAAGTGCCTCAATATTGTTATTAGAGATTGTAGGTGGTTTATATGCATTGCTGTTATGTACAAAAGCACAATATTGTACTTTTTTTTTATTATGATCTCTTTTTTACAATATTGTGATCTTTTTTAAATATCGCCAACGCCCCCACAATATCGTGATAATTATCGTATCGTGAACTTCATATTGTGATAATATTGTATCGTGATGTTTGGATATCGTTACATCCCAAGTGCTAAAACCCATTGTTTGCAGTTATACACAGCTGGAGTTAATTCAAGTAAACATGTCTGCCTCTGCTTTAAAATAAATAAACAAAACTGTCAACCTTTATTGCGGTAGTTACAGCAAACTATTCATAAGCTGCTAATCTCACAAGAAGTTGTGTTCCTTATGTGCTTATATTTTATTTATTTATTTACAAATCTTATTGTGTGTAATTATGCAAACAAAAATGATCAAGGTAGTATGTAGATTTATGAACAGCAGCTACTGGTGGAGCGGGACATATCAAATATAAATATTTGGAGCACCTCCCGGTGAAACAGTGTGTTTTACTGTCAAAAGAAGAACTCCAAATGTTTTCTGTGAAAATGATCATGTTGGATTGACTTTCCATTTTATTTATGAAACAATTTGGAATAAATACCAAAGCATGTGAACGGTTGCAAATTGGAAAGGTTGACCTTTGGCTGGCTCCATGTGGTTCGCATGTATGCCTCACAGTCGGAGGTTCAAAGTTTTGCTCAGCTTTTCATTCTTGTGGAGTATTATGTGTCCTTGACAGGTGCATTCCAAAATCATGCATATTGCCCGCACATTGTTGTCTGTACGTGCCCTGGGATTGACTGGGGGTCAGTACAGGGTGTCAACTGTCTCTCGCCTTCAGTCAGTCGCAATAGGCTCCATCCTCAATAGGATAAGCAGTTGGAAAATGAACAAATGCACCCTTTTTCGTCCTTCAAATCCATCAGCTTTTGTGTGTGGAAGGATGAACATGCTCGTTCTATTGTTTGACAAATTATGATGGAAACAAACCAGCATTATGTAGATTTGTCATAGTTTCGGCCTCATTGCGTTTCTCAGAATGGAACGGTTTTACATCAGTGAATGCATTACATTACATTCTGCTTGCTGTCTGTCACCTGACAGCAAATGTGGGATAATGTGTCTTCCAGGAACTATTCCATCACTGAAGAGACAAACTTTCCAATATTGGTGATTAAGTTATCTACTGTTGTGGATCAGCTTTTCTACTTCAAAAACAAACATCTTTAAAAGGTTTAGATCTGTTGATTTTCTATGGAACATCTGTCAAGGGTGTCAAGAGTGCTGTAAGGTTATGTGATTTTCTAAGTCTGTGGTTTCTGAGCACACTGTGGTAGGTCCTATAGACTTAATAGGCACCATATGAACCAAATCTATTTTCGTGCATATACTGCGATTCGTCTCAGGGCTCTAGTAGATAACATTGATTAACTGCCATCTGGGTTTGTAACACACAAAGAATATTATATATAGCATATTGTAATTTACATTGCTAGATTTTATGGCCTCAGTGGCAATGTGCATGCAGATACAGTATAGTGCATGCAAAGGATATTAAGATGGCATTATCATTCTTTATTGTATTCGCTCGACTTCAGTGCATTTGATTTGTTATGGAGCATTGGATAGCAATCAGGCAATTGGACAATCAGAGAAGAGTGCTGACTCCCAGTTCAAAGATGGCTTTTGCTAAAACCTACATCAACAGTAATGCAATTGTAGCCCTTTGGATAATAGGCACTGGGAATATGGTGCACAAATTACACTGTGTTTTTGAGTGAGCTCATACATTTTTTTCCCCTTTAAAAAAAACATAACAGCCAAATGCAGCAGCAGACTTAACTACAAAACAAAAACAACAAAGCTTGTAGAACCTCGATGCCTTTGCACTTACAAATGAACTTTTGTAGAGTTTACTGTAATTTCATAAAATATTAATGAAAGTACAAACTCTGGTGCAAACACTGATATCATTGTTAGGCTCTGAAAAACAAAAACGCACATTTGGAGGAGGCTGGCCTTGGCTACCTCGAACATATTGTGTCAGATGACACAATTGTTTGAAGGAAATTAACATAAATCTGATACAACGCCTCAAAAAAAAAAGTACCATTAACTACTTCTTTCATCTTCTATCCTTCATCCATCCATCAATGTCGATGGGCCCACTGAAAGTGTACATTTTGTACAGACTTGATATATATATATATATATATATATATATATACATATATTTTTTTTATTTTTTTTGTACAGGTGAGGTCATCTGATTGTCCAGTGGATAGATGGCAGGCTTGTATAGCAGAGTACACTGCACACTTGTAGAAGTAAACCCAGAACCTTAATTGAAATTTATATTTAGGCTTAAACTTGCAACATTATTTTTATTTAATCAAGCACTGGTTTCCTCTTTGATCTAACCATTTTTATATCTTACTAAATTTGAATGTTTAAACATGGGGGGAAAGTGAATCTGCATAATATGTGGTAGTTAACGCGATTTAGTGCACATCGATGTAACGTCTGAGACTTCCCGACAGATTTGGTGATGAACAACAGGCACCAGTATTCTGAGTCATGTTTAATTGAGGTTTTTGAGCTTTCACTCTGGGGTCTAACAACTTTAACACCTGGACTGAGGAAATGTAACTGACATGGCCAGTCTAGAACAGCTCCCCATTTGGCCATAAAAGTTCCCCTTCGCCGCGTGACCTGCATACTGTTATTGTTTTCAGCTGCATTGTAATGAAGTTGAGGGATGATGAATAAACACCCATACCCCCCCACCAATATAAAAGAAACCTTCAACAATGACAAAGTAGAAAGCTTTTTAATTAAATAATCAGAGTCAATTTAAAGTTCCCTGTAATATAAAATATAACCAATGCCAAACAAATACGCAAGAGGATTCCTCTGAGCTGTACTTATGTACGAAAAGCTATATCCAATCCCATGACCATAATCTGGGAAATGCCAATAGCTCCCCAACCAGCAGAGAAAGCCAGCTGAGCATATTACGTATTTATCACACTCTCCTTTTGCAAATGCAATCATGTGAGGGCAAGAATTCAATTAACATGCAAATAGAATACAGTGTTTCTTTCTTTTTTTTAAGGTGTTGACTTGGTTGGTTATGTTATGCACAAAAATGCTTAAAACACAAAATTACATTCTCTCATGTGTACTAAATACTTGATGATGATCAACAAGGTAATATGTTTGTATTTGGGATTGCAAAGAGCACAAGAGATAATTAAACGCGTTTGTCATAGCAATACTAAACACCTATTTATTTAATCGTGACATAAAAGACAAGTTACAGATATTACATATTAACATACCAACATACATAATACACAATGCATCAGTAAAATATACATTTCAGATAACCATCGCGGCAGAAAAAAAGCAAGCCACATTATAAAATTATCAATCAGGTCATCTCATCCATTTGACTCATGCTCATGTCCTTGGAGGCTGCACAAGAAGTGTGCAGACCGAGAGAAGGTCAGAAGTTAAAGAGTACCTGAGGGCTTCATAACAGCGAGCTAATGCACTGACCTATGTGAGCTTTTTACAATATTGCAGACTTTCTGGGGGGTTAGTACGGAAGCGTATTGCATTCACTTGGAAAAAAAACAAAAAATCCTTTTTTTCTGATTTTTTTTTGGGGAGCTTTTTTTTTTTTTTTTTTGAGTAATATTTTTTCTGAATATTCTTTTCTGTTTTACTGAATATTTTTTTCTGTCATAAAAAAAAAAATCTGAAAAACAAAAAAAATAATTACTCCGAAAAACAGAGGGAAAAATTATTAAAAAAAAAAAAAAAAAAAGAAAAAAATATATATTCCAAAAAACAGAGCACCAACTTCTGTTTTTCAGAGTAATTTTTTTTGGACCTCTGAACTCCAAATGACTTGGTGCAGACCTGTATATATGACTGGATAGCTGAAAGCCCATACACGCCAGTAATAAATGATAAATAATAAAACAAATAATAATAATAAATAAAACAAAGCTCCCAAAAACAGTCAGAAAAACAGGAGATTTTTTTTTTTTTCAAGTGATTGCAATACACTTCCGTAGGTTAGAGGGGAGGGGTCATACTGGCAAAAATGGAGTCAGAAGCAAACTAAGTCCCTTGAAAGCATTCTGTGCAATCGTGTTTTGAATTTTAAATTCAAAGATTTTGCGATTGAGATATAATATCTATGTTAGCCTTGAACAGTTTAGATTTTTAATTTTTTTTTATTTTTTATCTCTGTGAGAAATACTGTGGGCAAACTGTGGCTTCATCCCGTGACTTGACTGCAGCAGTGGGAATCAGTGAAAGAACAGAGTCAAGGAAAAACGCTTAGAAGATGCAGTGTGTGGAATGCATGGTGAACTAAGATGTGGGCAAATCTATTTTAGGCTGAAAATAGAAAAGAAAGGACATGACTATGAAGGAGAAAACAATGACAGGGTAAAAAAAAAATTAGGCTTGGGAGCGTGAGAGGTTGAAAATTCCCACAGGTTAATCATTTTGGTGAACAGGAGAGCTCTACCAATGAGACCTGTTGGTGATAATGTCCACTAAATCTGATTTGGCTGATCTGATTAAAGAATAAAAGCTATATTTAGGTAACACATTCAACTAATGAATCAGCCCCTGCCGTGAATACAGGATGTCTGCTTCTGAAGCAAAACAATTGCCATCGGGTCAGCCAAAAATGTTACTGCGAGCCCGGCTGTCTGCTTCAGACTTAGCCAATGAGTAGAGTGCAGTCTGATGTCAACTACGACGCAGTGACTGATTGGCTGGCTGCTGACCAGACGGGCAGTGGGCCTGCTGAGAGCACTCAATAGAACAGGTGTGTGCGCGGCATGTGCGAGTTGTTGGTCCGGTTGAATAAAAACACTGTGTCAACTGTCAAATGATGACAGCAGCAAACCACACAGTTCAGCGTTTTTCATGTAGCCAGGATTCATACATAGCAAAAAATGTAATTGAAACACATCGCTCGCTGCCCTGGGATCTTGGTACAGCCAAAACAGCCAAAAAGAGCACTGCAAAAAAAAAAAAAAAAAAAAGCTGTAATACCCACAGAAAACCCACACAAACAAGGAAAGAACATGCAAACTCCACATAGGAAGTCCAAGATTTGACACTGAACATCAAAACTATCGGGCAGATTTACTGCAACAACCTGTATTCAATATTAACAGAACATTAAGATACGAGATTGTGTTACTCCCTTGGGCAAAATGAAAATAATTATCACCACACAATATGGAATAAATAATAGTACAGTATATGCAGATTAAAAAATAAACTAATAATTAAAAGGGTAGATTAAAAAAAATGCACAATGTGTACAGTGTAAAGTGCACAATACAAAATAGTCATTTTAAATGATCAGGATGAGTACAAGCTGAGTGCTACAAAAGCTCTTGGATAAAAACTTTTTCAATCTGTTTGTTCTTGATTTAAGTGACCTGTAACCTCTGCCCGAGGGTAAGCGGTCAAAAAGTTGGTGACCTGAGTGAAAGGAGTCCTGATTAATTTTCTGAGTTCTACTGAGGCAGCGGGAGCGGTAGATGTCCAGGAGAGCAGCCGATGATCTTCACTGCTGTCCTTTTATAATCTGTGCAACTTCTTCCTCTCCGCCTCAGTATAGCTGGGGTACCACACTATGATGGCATAGGTCAGCAGACGGTCTAAGCAGGAGCGGTAGAATGGGTTCTCCCTCCTGAGAAGTCTTAGGAAGTGGAGCCGCTGCTGGGCCTTCTTCACCACTGCCACAGTGTTCGTAGTCCAGGACAGGTCTGCTATGATGTGGAATGTACGGACAGGATGATCACCCCCCCAACTCCAGAGGCAATGCTCAAACTGGTGCACTGCTCTTGTAAGAAAACAAACTATGTTCAAGGGAGATGCACCTACAAACTTAATGAGCAGCCAAGTACACACTTGTGCCAATGTGCAATCTGTGGCAATAAGGTCATTTGAAGATGACTAGCTCAAGTTGTTCATTTATTATTAATAGTTAGTTCATTGATATGACACTAATATGGTTAAAAAACAAACCCTAGGGTGTGTAATTAAATTATTTATGTCCAACAAAGTTCCATGGAAGTTTTTATTTTGCTGAGTGACCAAAAAGGATCATATTTTTAGATAATTTAACTTCCTTCCCTGATCGCTCCCTCTATGGTCATTTACATTTCTGTAACATAAATAAAATACCCTTAATAAACTATACCGTAACGTCAACTTGTCACCATGAGTGTGTGGCTTATTAAGCCCTTCATTGGCTGAAGCTGCCACTAAACCCACATAATTTCCACCAATTTGTTTTTTTTCCCTCCCACACCATATGTAATGAATAACGTAATAATAATAATTTGAGATTAATATTCAGCGACAAAGGAATATAGCTTCAGCTTTCGAGCTTCACAAATGCTTGAGCGCCACTTGTGATATAATAATAAACATATGCTCAGATACATACTAACAGTTGACATGTTTACTCGACATTTACATCGCCAAACTTCATACAACATATAAATAACATCACTAGTGTTTTCCAAAAATATGTATGCTTACCTGCAAACGTAGAAGCTGCGCCTTTTGCACATGATATTTTGTGTAATGTTTCGTCGAGTAGACTGTAGAGTAACCACGAACAGCTGACTTATTGTTGTGAACATCAGTTGTTCCATATCGACGTCTGCGATTGACTGAATAACATCACGTGATTTGTAGCTTTGCGTGCGTTTGGTTCAACGGACACAGTAGTCTGCAGCGTTTGCCTGCACGTTCAATGACATTTACAACTTGATTTGAGGAAATTGTGCAATAATTACAAGTGCCAACAAACAAAATCTGATTCAGAAAAAAATAAACAAAACATGAACGATCCAGGTCTTCCCGCACCAGGGATCATTGATCTCAAAAACGAAAGCAGATACGTGGCCTCGGCCCGCCGCCTAATTCCAATGATCAGCTCATCAGCAAGCTCTGGAGAAGCCTGATAACGAATCACACCTGCGTTGGTGAAGGGAGATGTGGAAAACAGGCTGGATAGTGTTCCCCGAAGCCCAAGGTTGAGAAACACTGGTCTATGGAAGCTAGCAATTTCTAGGCCCTAATCATAAACAGCAAATACATAAGCCAAATATTTGTTTTGAAGCCTCAGACCTAATTATTGAATTTTGACATTTATTTTAATGCGATTTGCTGGCGACCAACCAGTTCAGGGTTTACCCTGCCTACTGCCTGAAATAGACTCCAGCACCCCCTGCGACCGTTGTGAGGAGTGAGCGGTTCAGAAAATGGATGGATGGATGGATGGATAAATTTCTTTTCAATTTATAAAATTTAACTTTGAGTGGGAAAGATCATAACACATCCGATTCGAATTGACAAAAACAAACAGTCATGGTGCAGACAAAGAATCCTGTGTATACTGTATGTGGAAAGCAGTATGACTCATGATCTGAACCTCGCCTCTGCTCCCGAGCTGCTAAGTCAATATAAAAGTCAAACATGCTAAATGGTTTCTCTTAAGTCTCTGAAATGTCCATAAAGCCAAGGACCTCTGCTCAGACTATTCCCCTCAGCCACTTCCAAAATGTGTTTTGCACATGTCTGCCAGTTTCTTTATTTTAAATGCACTACTGGTCAGGAGGCATGATTCTCATCAAGATGTCTGGCTGTGAAATGAGGAGACCACACCAAAACCCAGACTAAGGCTGCTTGTCAAGAACAGGCTGTATATCAACGTTTAAGAAGTCCTTAGTTTACACTGGCCAGAACTCCCTCTGCAGCTGCCTGAAGCTTGACAAGCATGTGAACACACACACTGGATGTCGGCAACAAAGAGGCTGCATATGTAGGGAAAAGTGCTTTGAGAGCCTCAAGCACATTGTGTTATGTACAGATTAATAGTGTTGCGTGCTGAACATGAATGATGAATTCTGAAGGTACAGGTGCTCAACCTCAAGGCTACTAAGAAGAGGCCACAGAAAAATATGACAACCAGAAATAATCTGAAAAAGATTAATGGGTTTTCTTTGGTGTAGGCAATGGTATTTTAGAGACAAATAATAGTAGAGCCTCCTACAGTACAGCGTACTTCAAAAAAAGATGGAGAACAAGAAAATAAAAAATAAAATACAATTCATGGCTAGCTGAAGCCCCTGTAGTAAATTATATGGCGGCTATGATAATATAAGCGCGCACACTCAAAAATGAAAACGGAAAGTCAGGAAATTGGCATTTGTGATCCTGTCCACTTCACTTTTCACCCTGATTTATTGTTTCGATTCCTCTTCTTTCATCTCTGACCTTGAACTCTGAACACCATTGTGTGTATTCATGGCAACGCTGGAGAATCTGAAGAAGGTTGGAGAATGCACATCGTAAGTCTGACGATAATAACTTTTCAAAAAAAAAAAAAAATCACAGTATATGATTTATGCATCAGTTAGGAATCCTATCAGATAACTGATTCTGATAACTTATGGTTAAGCTAAATAATATATCAACCATTGCAGGTAATGTGTTGTTGCAGGGAAGTGTGAACACCGACTTCTTGTGATGTATGTCCTTGGTAATGCCTCGTCGCTTGTCCTCCCGTGTGGAGGAATTAAATAAGGCTCATCGTCACAAGGAGACGATAACGTGCTTCCAGTGCAATGTCATAACATTAGGTAATCCTCTTAAGGCTGGGATAGTAGATGATCTCCACACAAAGGCAGCCTCACATGGGGACAGGCAAATTCTGCCCCACACCGCATCCTTGCCAGTCATGATCTTGCCTCCTGGATGGAGGGGGAGGGGCAACTGCTCCTCCCAATACAACAATACACTGTGTAAACCATGCGCTTATAGAGGAACGTGCACACAAAATCCACAAAGATGGGATACATCAGGCCAAATCTAACCCACCCTTGTGCCTTTTTAACCATTTGAAGTAGCAACTGATCTTTAGAATCAGGTGTGTTGAAGGATTGGAAACGTCTAAAACCTGCAAGATTCCGGTCCCCAAGGACCAGGATTGGGGACATCTGCACTAGATTAAGCCATTTTGAAGTCCCTAGTGATCTTTTCCATTTACTTGTGTTGAGGTCGCTGTGTTTGGCTCCAAAAAATTCATCCGAATGATGTACTTGTTAGAAACATCAGGCATGCAGTTAGGATTTCAGATGTGGATATATTTATACTCAGGCTTTCATAACATGCTAAATAGCAAGGTAAGACCAAATATTTTCAATTAAGAAAAAAAAATAAAAATAAAAAATAGCAACGACAAACCTGGCATTGTATTAAACATTCTCTCTTTTTATTCCTGTGACAGTTTGGAATTGATTGAAGCATAATTAAAAGCTTTGAAAAGAAATGTTTCAATTCAACTCAAAATTGAGGGCTCTTTGATTTCAGATTAATATTTTGATCTTCAATTCCAGAGGAGCCAATTCCTCACCAGTTATGAACCGCACCCTCACCACATGCGTCGTTGGTTGAGAGGGCTTGACAGACATCTATAGGGAAGGAGCGGTTTGGGAGCATGAATGACATCTGGCGCCTCAGCAAGATCTAACTTCTGGTGTATGTTTCCATGCCAGCACCTCGACTTGTGTATCTCAATAATGATGTATAAATAAGCAGATTGTCCAATAGCTGATTGTTAGATCATGTGGAAACAGTGTCATGAGCATGGTGAAAAATTAAGTCTGTATTTTAAGGTAATGTTCTTTCTGAGCTACAGTGGAGTCTTTCAAGACAATTTCCCTTAAGTTGTAAATTGTACAACCATTTTCAGAGCACTGTCACAACTAAACTCAAAATGGGAAATGACATCAGGTCTTCCACTATCAAAAGACCAACTGTGCATTTGTTTAGCATTGTGGCGGGTTTTTAATGACACGAGGCTAGCTTTAACAAGGGGTGTTGTCAGAAAAGCTTGAAAATAGAAGTCAAACTAAATACTTCTTTTAAAGCACAAACAGTAAAACACCAACAAAAAAAAAAGTGAAACAAATAAGGCTGCATGACTAAATATTATTTGTAGTGGACACTCGTGAGGAAAGTCGTGTTGAAGTTAACTGGCTGATGATGCCATTAATATTTTTTCAGTACAGTAAAGCAGTCCCAAGCCTTTTTTTGTGTGTTCGGACTGAATGATTTACTCTTTTCGGACAGACATCACGATCTCAGACAACACGATTTCAAGGTCACCAAAGCTGTGTTTTTGTTGTTGTTGTTGTTTTTTAAAAGGGCTCTTATCCTCCAAGCTCACCCATCAGGTCCATTCTACTATGGACAAGCCACTCAAATAGCCATGAACTGGTTAGAGGCATGACTCGGTGAAGACTGAGAATGGCCCAAATTTCGAGATTGCGGAATTTTCATGACTGCGATTGGCTGGCAACCAGTCCAGGGTGTCCCCTGCCTACTGCCCAGAGCCAGCTGAGATAGGCGCCAGCAACTCCCGCGACCCTTGTGAGGAATAAGCGGTCAAGAAAATGGATGGATGGATGGAATTTTCATGAGTCATGAATTCCACAGAGATCCATTTGGAAAAAAAATGTTAAATCTCAATTTAACTTGGGTAGTGGATCTGTAAGTCACATCCCCAGTGACGTGCATTGTTCATTCACAGGCTACTTTGCATTCTGCATTTAAATACAAGGAAAAAAAAATAACCAGAATATTGTGCTAATGACTGTATGAACCCATGTTTGAAAAGTGAGTGTTAATCAGCCATTGCCAAGCAATGACCGCATCATGAAAGCCACTTTCACAGAGCTCGACTGGCATAGATTAAATAAAAACAAATACTTGCAAATTAATAGATGTTTGAGGCACATCTGCAACATGACATTCCACTATTGCTTTGTTATTCAACCTTCAAATTAAGACCTTAGTTTTTATATTTTCTTATTGACATATGTTAACTATTTTTTTTTTGCACTTGTACTGGTGGTACACATTGTCTTTCATACAAGCTAGTGCGGGTTCCCATCCTGGCCAGGGACACCCATTGCTGCTGGAGGATTGCATGATTACCTGAAGGCGGAAAATTACACCTGATATTAAGTGCACAGGTCACGCGATGATCTGCACACATCAGTCACAGTGTAAAACCCAACCGGGTCATCATACTTTTGTCAGACCTCTGAGGTGAAAGGATCTCCTATGATCCGTCGCATTAACATCCATTTTCAGCAGTCCCAACAACAAAAAAAAACCCATCTGTCTGTCTAAGGTGCAGGTCCTGTAAGATAATTTGCAGGACTTTATCACTTCATCTGTGCTAGCCCCCGCTTATTTTTCCAGAACACAAACATCTACCCCTGACAAAGATTAAAGCAGCCCTGACCTATTCCCGCACAGTGAACCTAATACTTGCTACAATCATATAATCCTTTGTTTAGACAAATTTCAGCATTTTAAAATGCAACTGTGTCAACATCCTCCCCTTAATGGTGTTTTCATGAAAAGAATCAAAGAGATTAATATCACTTCAAACAAAAAAACAAAAAAAACATTTAGCTAAGCAAAAATTGATGCAGATAATTGTGCACCAGGAAGAACTCAGTATTAGCAATACAATGAGGTCTCTTTTAGCATTACAGAATTACAGTGAAGGTGAGTTTTCAAAAAGTATATCGGGAAAAGCAGACAGAAAAAGTAATCACAGCAAATACAGACCCAACCATACTTTACTGATACATATCAGATCACATATAACACTAAAAGGGAAGCCTTTATTGAGCCAAATAGACAAAAGATGGGACACAATTTAACTGTCACATTTTTCACTCGAGTAGCAGGGAGGGGCGCACAGGGGCACGCATACACACAAGTGCTATTAAAAACACGCTGGATCACTGAGGTTTGAAATCTCCCATTAATCCGGGCTCACAGTTCCAACACTGTACATTAAGCACCACCCTGATCCAGACACACAGTGAGTCGATGGCGACTGCCCTATTACCTCAATGTGGCGACACACAAATCTGTTTGGATGCCATGCAAAATCCGATCTCTACTTTTCCAACACACACACACACATACGCACACACCAACAAACACAATATTTTTAAACATCATTCAAGCATTAATATTATAGAAGCAAACTGACGTAAGGGCACAACAATGCAAGACGTGTGACCTTTTATTTGTAACGTGAGCAATTGTAAAACTGATTAAGAAAAACGAAACATGCTAAAATGCAATGAAGAAGTGACATACACAAAAAGTACAGTTGGGCTTTGTGGAATGGAGAACATGGGAGTGGAATAAGACATGTGTGCATACACTTTGCCAATCCAGTCATTCAATTACTGTTCTGAACTTCAGGTCCCATAAATGAGGAACAGATATGCATATGTTCATATTTTCCTGCATTAACTATACATCCACTTGGAAATAAAGCACATCTGGTAGACTAGCAATCTAAAAAGGTTCAGTAAACTGTACACACTGCCAAATTGAGCCATCATAAAGGTAATGAGGCTCAATGCTAGTTTTGTAATTTAATAATGTTTATTATTGTAGCTCTGGTTTGCAGTTTTGTTGAACTTCAGAGAGTTTCATATAACATTTCATATTTTTGACTTTGAATTTCGGACCTCATTAGACTTTGCAGTTAGAGCTAATGAAGTGCTCAGTGAATGCCGACTAGGGGTCCTTCTGATGCCAACTGCCCACATATTTATAGCATACAAACAATGAATACACAATTTGGAAGCAGAGTTCTAAAAAGAAGAGTTTAAAAACCAATATCATCAGTAAATATTGCCAGCTCTTGCAAGAATCCACTGTTTGTTGCAAGTCTAATGATTTAAGAGTATCAGCAATTTTACACGGTCTTTCCTCCCATAAAAAAAAAAAGCAAAACAATCTTAAATGAACTATTTTTGCTTTGATAAATCCTGCCTCAATAAACACATTTTGCATTTGTTTTTAATTACAAACTCACAACAGCACACGTGAATGTGGATATGATTATACACACAGCGTGATATGCATACCTCCTCAATTGTACATCATACGAGGGAGAGCATTAATGAGAAAATTGATTGTCTAACTGTACAATCACATCCATCATTAAGAACACACTGGATAAATCATTTAGGTGAAAAATGGAACTCTCCGACTTAGCAATTTTGGGCAACAGTGAAGTAAAGACCCCATTTGATATTCTCATAGGTTATCATTATCATTGTACAGCCTTAGCAGGTTTAGTATCCAAGGTAATGAAATAATTTGTAACAAGAGATTAAGTTGAATGAATAACAAAATATTTCTTAATAAAAATGCGGTACTAAATAACTGATTCTCAATATAAACGTTAGAAGAGCCTTCCTAACAATAATAATAATAATAATAATAATAATAATAATAATAATGCATCACATTCATACAGCACTTTTCGGGAAACTCAAAGACATGTCACGTTAATTTTGTTATTGATTAAAAAAAATACAAAATAAATCCTTGAAAATCAAGGTACTCTGCATAACGTGGTTATATATTAATTTTCAATCAATGCTGAAAATCATCTTGATTATTTTATGTCAAATCCAGTGTGAATCTTTACAAAGGCAAAATGGAAAAAAAAAAAAAACTAAATTCAGAAAGGAGCGTAACTAGCATTGTAAGGCCTTCTAGTTTGAAGTTGAGTCATCCCATCATAAACAACAACATATTTCAACTGAAACACATTTGCTCAACATGGAGTTTCGCAAGTCCCTCGTAACCTCATTCACAACTTCAGAAACATAATCACGTTTATTGTCATTGCATACATTACAATTAAATTTCAGGTAGATCTTCCTTGTTACCTACAGATAAAAGTATATACTTTCATCCATCCATCCATTTTCTTGACCGCTTATTCCCCCCAAGGGTCGCGGGGGTGGGGGGTGTTGGAGCCCATCTCAGCTGGCTTTGGGCAGTAGGCAGGGGACACCCGGAACTGGTTGCCAGCCAAACGCAGTATTTACTTTCAATGCAATCAAATAAAATAAAAGTGTACAAATAAGATACTATACTGCACATTATATATCGTTCACGCCTTGGCCGGGATAAAGAAGATTGGTCATATACAAATTGACCATTTCGACTTCATTTTCACTCCTAGTTAATAAGTCTCGGTTGCTGCCACACTCTGAAGCAGGCATCATGACACATTCAAGTTGAAGTCACACAGTGAGACATCAGTGTGTTAGATGTGTGGCGGAAACTGATTTGGAAGATTTAGAGTAATTACCATGAAGAAAGCCGGAACAGGGAAGTCACGAAAGACTACATGAGGTAACCATGGGTTTCGTCAATAAATCCATCTGATCCATAACAACAAACTACACAGAGGCTTGTTGCCTTTGAGATACTTTAAAAACAATAAAGATTTGATGGTTAGTTTAAGACTTGTGAGGGGAGACAATACTGACTGAATATCAGGGAAAACAAAATAGTTTCGAACTCATTTGGCCTTTGAGTGATTTGTAAATGTGTTTTCTTTGAATGAGCTGCAGACAAATGTGGTG
This sequence comes from Festucalex cinctus, assembly GCF_051991245.1. Lineage (NCBI taxonomy): Eukaryota > Metazoa > Chordata > Actinopteri > Syngnathiformes > Syngnathidae > Festucalex > Festucalex cinctus. The sequence goes on along the minus strand of NC_135413.1, from coordinate 20,771,177 downwards.
GTCAGCAGCAGGGGGTGGACTGCATGGGTGGTCAGGGGGTAAAAGGTCAGTTCCTAGTCCTGTCTTCAACCAGAGTAAATTATCATAATGATCATTATGGACAAAAGACTGCCGAATTTTTATTCAAACTAAAGATAACTCTGGTCAACTAAAAACACGAATCGTGAAAGGAGCTGAGGAATTGGCAGCGCTTGAGAGACAACAGTAATTCACAATATCACAACAACAACAACAACAACAACAACAACAACATCACTAATTACCCAAAGATGGAGTTGTATATGATTACTGACTTTGCCAAGGCTAACTCTTGTTTATACACCTGCATTGATAACATGTATTGCTGTTCCTGTTTGAATCTAAATATTGTCTGGCTCGAATTCCATTTGGACATTTGTTGTAACAGTCAAGGCTACGTGATAAGGCTGTATTGTGGCTACAATGAAACTGCTGTCAATACGCAAAATGGGGTTGGTGGTCTGGTTCCTGGAATGCGGCTGGCGTGGGCCGCTCTGCTGGGTGAGCTAGGCTGGGCAGCGCACAGAAGTCATCAGATCTACAACGTGCTAGCAACAAGTGGTGCTACCTGACCAGAATCGAGTGCTGAAATTGCTTGAATCGCAGTGGGCAGAATGCAAGCCGATCTACTCTTCTGGAAAGCACAACATGTGTGAAAGCTGATCCGAGGTCAGCGAAGACCCTACTGGTGAAAGAGAAGAATTGCGCTTGCCTTGGCTGCTCGCCTGGTGGGGTGGGCCTGCTGGTGGCGTCTGGGAACCGACTCACCAGTTCCAAATGACTGGGACGAGCCACAATCTACACACGGACATTCAAGATGAACTGAGTGAGCAGTATCTGGGATAGTATGGGATGGATAACGATAAAAATTAATGACTATTCTAAATAATGTATATGATTGATGTGTTATAGTAATGGGTCGATGAGGACGGGTCTCGAATAAGCTTCGGCTTCTACCCGTCAGCCCTTCTTTCGGATGTCAATGTTGCAAATGATGTGATGTGATCGATGTAAGCTGTAATGTGTCTGAAAGGAAAAAATTAATAAACTAAACTAAAATTATTCTTTTTATTATTATTATTATTGCAACAAGCACACTTGCACGCATGCGCGCAAGTAGCAGTCTACTTCTTGCACTCTTCCTTGCTGATTGAGTTGGATTTGTGATCTGGGCTGTGTAAAGTCCATTCTCTGTACGCTGACAGATAGTACAGCTTGCCCCTTGGGCTTTCGTCGGAGCGGCAACAGATCCATACTACAGCCGACTGCCTGTCAGCAATCGCACCAATGTCCTCCTGCTCACATTCACACACACGTAGACAGAGAGCTATTCACGTGCAAGGCGAGCATCAAAGCCCATCTGAGCTGGTTGGCATTTAGCAGAACAGGACCCGGAACTGTGTAGCACAGCAGGAGGGCACATTGCTGGTATATTTCCAGTGCCGCACCAGGCGCAAACGACTGATGATGTATCCGTGTGGATTTGAGCTCGCAGACTTCACTGGCTCCGCTGAGTGGTTAAATTAAGCAGTTTGGATGGAAGAACTGACAGACAGACTGAAGCAACGGGTTGAGGAAGCGCTTGCGTGTTATCTGCTCGGTATGTGTGTGTGTGTGTGTGTTGTGTGACAGTGGCCTTTGTACCTCAAATGTAGCAATTCTGTGTGGTCATTTGTAGGGATGTAACGTGTAATGTAAACATGATACATTATTATCACGATATTGTGGAGAGGTTGGTGATACAAAAAATGGTCACAATATTGTAAAAAAATACAAAATTGAAAAAAAAAATAAAAAAAATACTAAAAAAAAAACAATATTGTGCCGTTGTACATTACAAAAATGCATATAAACCACCTACAATCTTTAATAACATAATATTTACTTGCTAATGCTAGCATACATTGTGTTCCTCCACAAGCATATTACGTGCCCCTAAGGCTGACCATTAGTGTGGATTTTCAACATATACGGGCCAAAACATGCCTTGAGAAAATTTAAATGCAGTGGAAAAACTAGCCACAAGAGGCTGCTAGAACTGCACAAATGGAAATCAACCAGACTTTTATTTTTTAACAGATGTTCTGCTTTTAATATTGTAACTTGACGACGACGATATATTGTGGCAGTTTTAATATCGCCATATCACAATATTGCTGTTATCGTTACATCCCTACTCATTTATGACACCCATCTGAACGTGTGTAGGTAAAAATACAGTTGTATAGCGAACAGCCATGTATATATTTGACACTCTTTGAAATGCAATGGAAAAAAATGTATTTATTTTCTGAACCACAAAACTCCTATAGAAAATGCTGAAAAATATCTGCACATTTACATGACACGTACAGTAAATTCTAGAGGTGTGCAAAATTTCCGATTCTTAGATTATTCACGATTCGGCCGTGGAACAATCGAGAACGATTCACAAACGTCCAAATTCCGATTATATAAATATGCCAAGGGAAGAGAAACGAGCGAAAAGTACGCGGAACTGAAACGCAGTAGCGCGCGCGGTCTTCGGGACGCTTTTTGGGACGGACCGAGAGTACACATCCACAACTCACGCCTCGAGATTCAAAACAACAACAAGCATGGCTGAGCTGACCAACCCACCTCTTCATGACATCAGACCATCCGAAAAGGCAAACAACTTGAGGCGGAAGTATCAGCTAGCTGGCTGCAGTGCGTCGGTTAGCGTTCTACAGGGCGCCGCGCAGTGATACGAACGAACGAACAGAAAAGTAGTGGCTGGCGGTAATGGCGTCTGACTTTATTCAGAAAAGAGTATTGTGGTGGAAATGTATCACGCTTTTGAAAACAAAAAGTTTTTAGAAGAAAAACGCTTTATTTCCGAGACCCCAGCCAGCTTGCTGGACTATTTTCTTTTTTATTTTCTTCTCGTCCAACGTCGAACCAGAACGCGTGTCACCGAACGCTGTCAGAAAGAAGTCAGTTCTGATCGCACACACGGGAGGTGAGGATCAAATTGAGATTCATGTTAAAAAAGCCGAACGATCCCATTAATGTTTACACGTTCATGTTTACACAAGTTAAAAAGCAGAAAAGCACTTGAGGGTTTTTTTTTTTGTACCTCTGAGAAACTTTAATGTTTACATGTTCATCTTTACACAACTTAAAAAGCAGGAAAGCACTTCTTTTTTTTTTTTTAGGCATTTGTATTGAAGTAGTAGTTCACATTGTCTTTCATTTATACCTCAATGCACTTTTGAGTGGATAAAAATAATATATTTTTGCTCAATGCTATGTTTTATTCTGTTGAAGACTGAATATACTTAAAAGCTGTTGTTACAGAATGAGGACTTGAGTATTTTATTTACTGTTTTGAACTGTTAACTTGATGCTGAAATAGTAGTTTATGTAGGCCTGAGAGGACTTTTGTACTATTTTTGTAACTAATGTACGAAACATTAAAAGCACAAAAATACATTGTTTTTTTTCTGCTGCCTGGGGGGGAAATCAATAATCGTTTTATAATCAAATCGTAGCCTCTGAATCGTAATCGCAATCGAATCGTGAGGTGCCCCAAGATTCCCACCTCTAGTAAATTCAGACATTATTGGAGAAAAACAAGATCACACTATTTGCCATTTGCATCCACTCAAATGTTACTCTACATTTTATTGTTGTGAAAAAGATACAATATCATCTTAGGAAAAAAATTGTGAGGAAGATGTATTCAATATTGAATTATTTATTTGGACAGGGACCAGTTTGATGACAAATGCATATACACATATAATTTCCCACGGTAACTTGAACGCTTCTTTGCACATTCACAATATTTGTGCTTATACAACCAGTGTGCTTTGACCTATGTAAATAAACACAGCCCATCGCGGTGTCTATTTCCATCATTCCATACTGCATTGCTCACAAAGCCTCACCGCATAAAAACACAAGATGTTTAAATTCACGTGATTACATAGCCTAACGCTGATGCCTTCACACTAAACTGGTCAGCCACCATCCTTTCAAACAGGCAGTAATGTATTGTCTCCCACTGCTATAGCTGACTCAGTCAATAGCCAATTAAAGACACATGGTCTCTGTTGGTTAGTGGTGCGTGTGGTTCTCTTTAGCCAGGGAAATAAATATGTAAATGAATCATGCAGCACCAGGTCAGGTCACCCTCTTATCAATAACTCCCCCACACATGCAAATACACACCAACACTTAATCACAGTCAGTCTGTTGCTACAAAATGACAACAGGCCAGAGAGGCCCAATGGTGCAATTACCACATTAAGATAAGGCATGTTTGTATGTGACGTTACTCGCCAGCAAAACACAACAATATGCCAAATATGCAGTAAAAGCAGACCAAAACAGCTTTTACCCTCTGCACCACATGGCCATTCTCTGATTTTCTGTATATTAATTTGTATCTTTATGTTTTACAAGTGATAAACAACAAATGATGCAAGAAACCACAACGTGACCATAAAAATAATTAGCTGGAATAATTCCAACATCAGGATAAAGTGACATTCTGGCATTTGCTTTTAGTGTAAATCTAGCAGACTAATTTACTCTTAATTAAAACACTGTTTTAGTACTACAATAAGAAAGCCTAATTTGCATCCTGGATGGGCTTCACTTAAAAAAAGAAACTATGTCATTAAGAGGGTACTAGATTGGAAAGGAATATACATCACAATACAATACCAATTAACAAATGATAGTAGAGCAAGTTTGCAAGTCAAGTCAAGTCAAGTTTATTTATATAGCCCTGAATCACACAAAAGTCTCAAAGGGCTTCACATGCCCACAGTTGATAAATAGTAACGACATCCCCTGATCAAACCACAAAAGGGCAAGGAAAAACTAAAAAAAAAAAAAAAAAAAAAAAAAAAAAAAAAAAAAAAAGAAACCTTGAGAAGGGGATGTGGTAATCCCCCTCCCAGGATGACCAGGCAGCAATGGATGCCGAATGGGCAACAATTGACAAAAGGTAGCCGTACCTTATAGTCAATCATGTCAAAATCAATACAAACAATTTCTAACCACTTTTATAGCTTCAATTAGTGTATTTCAGTTACAAATTAAATTTAAGTTGAAGTTGAAGTGTCATAACCATGAAATAAGTATATAGATAAAACAATGGGGGGTCTCACACACCAATTCCTGCTCTCTCTGCATTTGGTTTCTCTTAAAAAGTTAGAAATATTAGATTTGAGAGTGAAACTCCAGGATGAACCTAAAATGCCCTATAACTTTTCCAGGTGAGTTATTTAATGCACATTTCCAACTCGTCTGCAAATGGCTGACAACCAGTCCAGTGTGTATCCCACCTCTCGCCAAAAGTCAGCAAGGATAGGCTCCAGCACACCTGCAACCCCAATGAGCACAAGCTGCCACGGATGGGCGGATGCATGGATGTCCAACTGTTCAATGTTTCAGTACCTTTTGCACAACTTGTGTCTTTCGTAAGTGGATATCAATCGTATATTTATCTGATGTAGTCAGGACGCTCTGGTCGCGCCCGTTCAACGTTCATTTGTGACACATTTCTACCACCTCCTGCCTTGCTCTTTGAGATCTAATTGGAATATTTAGTGACACTAGAATATAATATACGTGAGGACCTTGAAAGTTACAAATAGAGAAAGGAGATGAGCCCCTACATCATAATCATAATCATCATAACCAGGCTGTGACAAATTAACTACTCCTGAAAACTGAAAGCAAAAGTAACATACACAAGCGTCCTCAGACAGCAACAAGACATAACATACCTGCTTCATTTCTTTGATTTAATGTAGGTTCAGCTAACATTAACAGTTGGTAGTTGGGGAGATTTTCCATTTAAAAAGGTAAAACATTTGTGAAAACTGTATAAAATTGTATAAAACTATAAAATTTGTGACATGAAGGAATGAGTTGAATATTTAGTTTGTTGTGAGATTTCCTTAAACCTTCCAAATGAACCCACGGAAGTCAAGTCAAGTATTGAAAGATCCTATTAACTCATTTGCTCCCAATAACGTGTAAATACGTTTTTTTTCAAATGTTCTTAGTGTCCCAAAGACATATTTATACGTTTTTTTCTTTTTCTTTTTTTTTGCTAGAACATACAGAAGGCTTTGATGCAGCCTCTCAACTGCAAAGAACGGTTGCAGAAATGGTAGTTATTACACAAACGGCCAGCAGGTGGCAGGAGAGCAAAGGAGATCAACCAGGGCCATGTAGAAAAAAAGCCTAATTACTTACAATTTTGAATATATTTGTGAAAACTGATGAAACTTAGTTCTCTTCTAATGCTAATTGCTGTAAAACGGAAACAGATAGAAATATACTTTTTTGTCCTGATGAAAGAAGAGACTTTAATACTTCTTTTGATAGGTTCCATGCTTTTATAGCAATAGAACACAATATTCTGTGGGCCTTGCAAAATCAGTCAAAATCCAGCAAACGGGACTGCTTCTGTGAAAATGGCTGGGAGTGAATGAGTTAATATAAATTATATTGTGAGATTGTTAAATTTGAGACTTATGAGAACATTTGACAACAAGTTGTCAGGCATCACCTTCACATGCACGAGCGGCACTGCTGTGTCACTCACTGTGTTCCTGTCCTACATTCCTCCTTCCCAAGAGCCCCTGCAACCGCAGACGCCATTGCACACGCCGACAGTTCTGGCCAGCTTTAAGCTCAAGGCACAGGTCATCTGTTGCCACGCTAATTTTAACTTACCCCTTGTATGCTGGTACTGGGGAGCACCGATGTTTAGCAGTGACACCCTCAAACCGATTAACATATCATGTCACATCTATTAAATTTCACTCTCGTGATCACCCCTGTAGGATCAAATTATATTGAGACGTGACATTCAGTTTTGTTGCTAACGTCAGTCAAATTGCCTGTCTTATAACATGAACGTTTGCTTTTGATGACCAGAGTAAGAAGGAATGTGGGATTTTATTTATGTATTTATTTATTTATTTATTTTTATGCAATTTAAAACAAAGTGGCATGCAAAGGTTTGGATTATATATGTCTTTATGCTTTTCCATGATGCTAACATAAGAGATCTTCTTACTTATACTTTTTTTTTTCAGAACGATACCAGTATGAGTACTCTTGAGTAGTCACTTATACCAAGTACCGATACCACGTAGATTAAAAATAAATAAATAAATAATAATAAAAATAAAAATCTATATTCCGAACTGCTTATCATCACTAGGGTTGCAGATGTGCTGGAGCCTATACCTGTTTTTTTTTTTTTTTTTTTTTTTTTTTGGTGTGTGTGTGTGTGTGTGTGGGGGGGGGGGGGGGGTCGTGTGTTTTGCTTTTGTCAGGTTTCCACTTTTGAGTAGTTTTTGTTTGAGTTTGTCATCATGTTCCTTTAAGTTTCTGTTATGTTCTGCTTTCCTTGTGTGTCTCCCATTGTCTCATCAAGCATTGTCCTGCCCACCTGTGTTTGCCTGACTTCCTCATGTGTCAACTTATCAGAACCCGCTGCCACTTGTGTCTTGCCCAGCTGTGTCTTGTTGTGTCAATTAGTGTGTATTTAATCTCTTGTCTCCCCTCTGTCTGTGTCGATTCATTGTTATTATTTCCTCCCGACATGCTGCCAGATTTTTGCCCCATAGTTCCTTCCCTGAGTTTGTTTGTTGTTTCTGACCAGCACCTCATTTATCTCCTTGTTTTTGTTCTATTAAATCCCGCTTTGGCTTCACTTCTGCCTCCTTGCCCTGCTTCCCTGCATTTGGGTCCACCACCACACCATCTTGACAATACCAGCTATCAAAGTGCGGCAGGCAGGGTACACCATGAACTGGTTGCCAAACCTATAAATCCCAATATAGCATTTTTTTCTTAAAACTGCATGGAATGAATGGTAATTTTCTCTTCTTTTAATTTCTAGGTTCTGATTGTAAAACGGCCACATGAGGCTGGGCTGCGAGTGCCGATACCTTGATATAAGGCGGAATCTTATCCATCCATCCATCCATTTTCTTAACCAATTGCTCCTCACAAGGGTCACAGGGTGCTGGAGCCCATCCCAGCTGGCTTCGGGCAGTCTAAACTTGTTGCCATCCAATCGCAGGGCACACAGAGACGAACAACCATCCACACTCACAAGCACACCTAGATACAAATCAGAGCGTCCAATTAACCTGCCAGGCATGTCTTTAGAATGTGGGAGGAGACCGGAGTACCCAGAGAAGACCCACGCAGGCACAGGAAGAACATGAAAACTCCACCCAGGAAGGCTGGAGCCTGGACTTGATCTTGCATCGTCAGTACTGGGAGGCAGATGTGCTAACCACCGTACGCCCGCGGAAAATTATTATCAATATTATTATTATTATTAATTTGTTATTTTAAATCAAACGTCTGAGTAAATTATTTTGCGACATATCTTAGGTGATGTAATAAGTGTTGTTATCCGTGCAGTTTGAGTCTTTACTGGTCTTGAAACTAAATCCCGTCCCCTAGGTTTGGTTTATACAGTAATACAGCATCATACTATTTTTTTCATGGGCTTACCAACAACAACAGACTGCGATAAAACCTCAGGGAGTGTGCATTTACATAGGGTTGCACATCAATACACTGAAGCTGTGTTACTGTGAGTTGGCCTGCGGGGTCAAAAGTAATCTCAATAGAAACCAGCCTGAAGAATGTGACCGCAGTTATGATACTAACATGGTGCAATGTGTTGAGGTCAATGTCAAGCCCGGAAAACACCTGCGTTTCGGGGCTCTGCGTGCAACATGTGAGTTTTTGTGTTAAACCTTTCACCGACATGTAAACAAGAAAGACATGCTGTAGAGTCACACTGCACCACTTAGTCATAGTCGAACACACAAAATACCAAAGCCCTGCTCTTGCTCTCGAGCATGAGTGATGGTTCTCCAGGAGCACCTTAAGATGAGGGTAGCAGGAGGTGTCCGCAGGCTGATTTAGCACCTCAATCTCACACAAAAGGGGTCACTTTTCTCCCCACTGGATGACTTACGAGAGCGCACTCACGGCTTTCATTTCCATTTTATTGTGATGTATAGTGGCTAAAAGTTGCCACTTTCTGTTGCAGGTTCTTGGTGAAGGATAATGATCGATACACATGGCTTAAGACAGGCTATGACTGTTTGGCAACGTCGCGTAGTTTAATTGTCACACATTTATTGCGAGCTATTGTGAAATTGAAGGTTCTTCCATTAGAAAAGAGAGAATGTCATAATGCCAACAATTGCGCAGCACCACTATAATGTGTTTTTATTTTTCTTCAGCTATAATAGTGCCTCTACCACAATGATCCTAAAACTATTAGCTGATGAATTTCTTTCAAAAAATCCTGAAGTGCCAGGCAACACTGCACCTTTCTAGTCAGGGAGATGACATTTATAAACTGCCACACACAACTAGCTACATCTATTGCATACTTGCCAACTCCCTCGATACAGACGAGAGACTCCCACATTTCAACCATATCTCCCGCATGTCTCCCGATCAGTCTTTTTTCTCGCTAATCTGACTTTGCAGCAAAGTAAACAAAGTGGGGAATATTTGACAGTGTCTAACAACACACTACCAACGTGGTGAGAAGGCCAACTTCAAAACAAGTCTTTACCAAATAATATTGTGGAGCACAATGCCTTGGAACACTTTTATGCTGCTTAATCCCACACGCACGGTACTGCACCACACCGCATCCGTCGCTTTTCCATTACACGGCGGGAAGGGGGCGGGAACATTTGAAATGTCCAAGCCAAGCTTGCACTCCAGCAGTGCATGCGAATCAGAGATAACACGAGTGGCAAGTCACGCCAACATTGAAACATAATTACAATTTAACATGGACCACCATGGATGAAATATTGCGATTCGCGACCGGCTCGAGAAGCTATTTCTGAATGGAGATCTCTGCCGCTGGAGCTCTCATTCAAGTGAATGGGAACACGCGACCTGCCAGCATGCACTCGTGATTTTTTTTAAACCACAAATATTATAAATCCATCCACAAGTACCTTTTAAATTGTAAACATAGCTCAGCATTGTTGTAGAACATTATTATAAATTGTATTTTTATGACTTTGGCGAAGCCCAGCAGGCACCTCCTCCCCTCTCGCGTAAAACAAGGAAATGGGCGTGTGCCGCGGCGTTGCTTGCTGCGTTGCTGTCGGCCAATCAGATGACAGGTGACGTCACGGCCTCGCGAGTCCCCCAACGACTGGCGCTGCAGAACCACTGCCGAAAGGGTTCTAAACAGCGGTTACAACGGAATCGCTCGGCCCCGAAAAATTCCCATGGAGACGCAAACATCTGGTGACAAAAAAATGCCGCTTCGGTGTGGAACCGGTCCGGTGGAAAAGCGCCATTATTTTTTAAGTTGTTCCCAGCAGCGTAACAATTGACTTGACTTGTCTTGCAGAATGTGTGTCGGACGTTCATACTACCGTAACAACTGCGACCATCGTCAACAACACAACTTTGTCCTTAAATAACATTCTATCGCCACATAAGGGCACAAAAAAAAAAAAAAAAAGACTTAATTATGCCTGTTGCCAGCGTTTATGGCAGTAAACAGCGTTAGCATGCTAACAGAGCTAGTTGGCTGCAACAAGATTGATCTGATTACTTCTCAAAGGTAGTTTACATGCACACTTTGATGCTGACAGCCTGACACAGTTATCATTCCTAGTGATCACTAACGAACCAGACTTACTCAAATGTGCTGTTGTAGTCAACAAAATCACAACTATGGTTCTGACATCACTTTGTCTCATAGACCAAAATCTATGGGGAGATATGTCTAAAATCTCACTGATGTTTCTAAAGAGGAAAATTATATGCTGCTTGGCACAAACACGCACAAATAAAGGTGATTATCCAAACCAGTTGGTCGATTAAGTGGACTTTTTTCTTTTTTTTTTTTGGTCAGCTTCTCTAATCATAATTATGATATACAAGGTCACCGGTCCCCTTGACCACTTTGCTGATGACTACAGTGATTAAAGTATTGTTGTAATTTATTTAACCGCTTTTAAATGAAATAACTGACAAACTGCACCCAGTTATATTAAAGTTTATGTAATTAACCTTATTTTTAAGTTCATGAGTATATTGCGTTCACTGTAGCGATTCTATACACTGCTATGCTCTCAGTTCTCATTCACCTACTAACGATACAGCATCAATAGCTGCTTGGGGGTTCAATACCGTGCTTAAGGACACTTCAACATTCTCACAGATAGTCAGGATCAAACCTACAAACGTCAGATTTAGAGGTCACTCTACCACTTGACCTTGAGATACTGAAAGAGCAAGTGTGAAGCATGAAGGTGGAATAAAAGAATAATTGTTTGATTTACTTGTGTGGACTGATCAATAACAGAGAAGAGAAAGATGCCAGTTGGGCATTAAGTAAGTAATCAATAGAAAAATAGCAATCACTGCACTGAATGAAAGCAGAGCAAACAAAGGATTGCCACACTTTGCAGGCTTTGTTCAAGTAGTGCACAATTAATTAAGAATCAACACATTGTGTAACAAGACAAATATGATTATGCTGCATAATTACTTCTAATCATTATGAGCGCCTCCTTATTCCCCGGAGGCATACAGCCTTCCAAAATGGACAAATAGCTCTAAACAGTGGCGACGTAACAAAAACAAGATGTCTGTCATCATTCACTTAGCAGAACACTGGAACGCATCAAGTCACACTTGGATAATAACGGTTTGGTTTGTTTTCTGGTCATCAGGCTTTGTTTGGTGCAGTAGAGATGTAGCAGCGTGCAAGTGAATCCAGTAAGCTGTTACTACAGCTATAAACAAAAGTAATTTAACTTGTATGTGATCATTCAGCCCAGTGAACTCTATTTACCATCTGTGGCCCGCTACTCATATACAGCACGTGTGAATGTGAGAATGTGCTACAGCGTGTGCCCCTAGTACACTACTGCAGCCTTCACGGTGATAGCTAATTATCTTGTGGGACACACATGACATTCTGCTTTATACTGTGGACATTCAAAAACCGACTCACAGCATTCCAGGTGTCCGCATAAGAGCGTTCAAACACAATTCCATAAGGTCACACACTGGATGGTAGTTGACTTAAAGTCCCAACATACATAGTAGTGGAGGACATGACAAAATGAGCTCTTTGAGGAACCATGTGTGGCCCCCAAATGATTGGTTAGCAGCTGTACTTATCATACATCCATAGCATGTGTAAACACGCTTCGGCATGGATAAAAACATCACAGTGTGTGTGCGTGTGAGGTAGGGTAGGTTAACCGTGCTAACTCATGGTACAGCCCAGTGGGGATTGGAATAAATGCATGCCTGAATGGAGATTTATAGAAAATATATGACTACACTATATAGTAATGAATATATATTACAGTTTCTATGCCACTATTTGAGAAGTGGGTGAGAGGTCGGAGGTGGGAAACTGGCTTGGTTGAGCCAACATTAGTTTCTCAAACAGATAACAAAAAAAAAACAAAAAAAAGAAGTCTGTAAGACTGGCTGCTGGAGCGCTAACAAAATGTACATACTTGGCGTAGGAACGTATGTAGCTACATTATGTTGCAGGTGATTAAAATACTAAATAGTAGAGTTTCAGGTTGGATCCCTTGACAAATGGCAGATTTGTCATGATCTGTATTTGGACGTGCGCTGCTGGAGCAGGGTCGGGTGGCGGCCGCAGAACGTGGGCCGCCGGAGCAGGGTCGGGTGGCGCCCAGAGGATGAGTGGCACCCGAGCGGGGTCGCGCACCCAATTCTGCTCTGGCGGCGCACGTCCTGTGGCTTGGTCATCCACCTAAATGTCCTGGATAATGACCAAATACAGATCATGCAAGTATATTTAAATAAAAAATAAAATTCTATCTTGGTGCTCAGGGACAATAATGAGTAATGACTGTAGAGGATGACGTCCTTAGCGCCACTGTTGTGCGCAAGGTTATTTTAGTTAACGAAAACTAACAAAATAACTAAAAAACTAAAATAAAATAAAATATATATATTTTTTTTTTTAAACATTTTCGTTAACAAAATAAAATAAAAACGAAAACTAACTAAAACTAAATTTTACATTTAAAAAACTAACTAATAATTATTTTAATATATGAGCCTTTGGGGTTCAATTTTAATGTGATTTAAAGTATATTTCTTTTTTATATTAACCGGAATAAGGACGTTTGAAAGTGTGACACGCAGAAGTGTTGTCATCTAGCAGCAGTCGCTAGAAAAGCACCATCCGATGACGATTTTGGCTCCAATGGCTCTCCTTGCCTGCTTTTAACTCAGCCGAAATGCAACGTTAGGTAAGAAATGTGTTACTTTTTTTTTTCATTTTACCATAGCGTTTATTAAATAATGCACACAATTACAATAACAAATACAATACTGAAATAACTGAATAACTAATACTGAAAATAACTAAAATTAAACTAAAACTAAGCATTTTTTTTTATATCTAAAACTAATACAAACTAACAGAATTGCTCTGAAAAATAAAATAAAAATAAAAATATATCCTTAAAACAAAATAAAAATGAAAATTCCAAAACTATAATAAATCTGCAGGGTTATCGTTTGTGTCATGTGGTGCAACCGTAAAAAAAGGCAAAGTCAGCCAGTGCAGACACAATAACAGGTCAGGGAAAACACTTGTCGTCACCGTGGAACCTCAATGATCATAAACAGCAATACTGACATCTCTGGAGGTAGAATTTTCCGCGCACAAAAGCTTTGAACAATCACGGTCACCTTGTCATGTTCTTGTAATAAATGTGCAAATTAATTTTTACCTGTAATTGGCTGGCAACCAGTTCAGGGTGTACCCCGCCTACTGCCCGAAGCCGGCTGGGATGGGCTCCAGCACCCCCACAACCGTTGTGAGGAATAAGCGGTTAAAAAATGGATGGATGGATGAATTTTTACTGATATAAAATGGGACGATGGGCAACTGAGAGAAAATCTGCAGACTCGATTGAATTGCTTTCACTAATTATGTTGGATAAGGGGGCGCTAGTGGCCCTGTTGAGGCAGCCCCCTTTATTTTTGTTGTTGTTGAGCTGTGAATCATGTCAAGCTTTAGCTTCAGGATTCTGTAGGGATTATCATTATTATGCAGGTAGTAGTCAATCCATCCTACACTTTTTGGTGCATAAATGCATACATTGAAATGGCAGAATTCAAATCTGTGGACCACACTTTATAGAGTACATGCAGTTGAAGCACAGCAAAAATGGTGGAATTGCAGAATGAAAATGAGAATACATGTGTAACACATTTTGTGTCCACTTCCATTTGATGTAGCAGTAATTGTACCCAAGAAGTGATGAAAATTAACATTTTGAAGTCTCTTCGTGTGCATACAAGAGTGTGAGAGCAGCTTTATAGGAAATGTAATGTGAGACGGTGAGGCTGTATCGCTGATACTGCAGTCTGAACACACAAGGTAATAAAAAAAACAAAAACAAAAAAAACATAATCCAATCAAAATTATATGCACGTCTACATCTTTTCTGCAGCTCGATAGTAAGCTTTTAAATTAAAATTAAGCACTATACCGACAAGACATTGATCAATTAATGAATCTTTAATCAGAATTCCTCATCTTACAAAAGTAATAATGATTACAGAGCTGTGGATAGGAAAACATTTGAGAAAAAAAAAGGCTTTAAGTCCTCCAGGGCACAAAGCAAGGTCACTAAAGGGGAAGTCAACCCAAACACTTGACATTAATATGTCCACTAGTCAAAACACGGCAGTCTGATTAATTTTTTCGGTGTTTTTATCCATGGCAGGGACAGCCATTTAGCCACTCGCTGTTGAGTGAAAATAACATCACAGTTGCTCAGGCCTCAAGGAACGGCCAATCACAGCTCAGCTTGCAATGTCAAACGACCAAACTCAGAAAACAGGTGAGCCGTATCACGATTCATAGGTCACAATTCGATTCGATGCCGATTAATCCCGATATGAATTTAGAAGTCGATTGTTGCGATTTTTTTTACTCAAATTTAGAAAATACCATTCAGTAAACTTGTACAATGTACACTGTAAGATTTGTATGAAAATGTATTATTTATTGATCTGAAACTTGAGTCTTATAACTGTGAGCTACTGTATTTAACAAACAGGTTGTAACATTTTTCATGTTAGAACAGCATTGAAATAAAAATATTAAGGCTTAATGTTCCATTAATATAACATTCTTCCATGCTTAAGGTGTGAAAGTTAGACGTTTTGTTGAATATTTTTCCATCAAAAATGGATGTTAAAAAATCGATTCGGCTGCCTATTGAATCGATTCGAGAATTGCGTGCTGTAGTATCGCGATATATTGCCGAATCGATTTTTTTTACACCCTTATGTGACTTGGTGTCCTAATCCTTTTATTCATAAAGTATGCTCAGTCCACTCATTTCAACACAGGAAATGACAAGATTTCTTGGGCCAAAAGTTTCACTCATTCTCAACATTAAGTTCATTAATCCTGTAATTTTTGCACTGAAGGAAAGAAATGTTAACTTTTAGGTAGGATACGCTCCAGCTGTAATCACTTTTTGGATCATCGTGTTTCTTGGCTCTCCACCAGTATGGCCTCTTCAGGCCATTTCTTACGGCAGTGTGAAAAATGGGAGTCATGATACATCGACCCTGGTATGCCGAAAAGGAGCCAGAACAGATCACCTTGCAAAGCGTGTAGATCTGCATGCTCAAGCAAACATATGCAGCCAATACACACCCACACACACTCACACAGTTAAAATGACACCACAGGGAGGCAGAAATAAAGATGTCAAAGGTGCTGATTGTTGATTACGCCTTTCTATCTTATGTCTTTCCAAATTCTGCATGCTGTTTTTGCCACAAATAGCTATGAGTAAAGAAGAAGAGTTATTGCAGTAAATTGCTCTGTAATTTAAGACAGTAGTCTATTTGGCCAAGCTGGCTACTGGCTGTTGCGTGTGGCAGTTAAGCTTGTAGTTGGGGGTGGGGGTCAGCTGGGGGGAGGAGGGGGGATGGACTGTGTCCGGCAGAAGTCCAAAAAGGATGACATTGCTAAGTTAAGAGATAAATGTCTAAGGTTTGTACAGAACATGACTTCTAAGAGTTGAGAGAGTTCTATGGCCGGCTTGAACCAGGTAATAACTAAAACATCAATCGTGGGAAAACAGCTACCACTGTGGCTAAACAGCACAGAAGACATCTTCACTGTGAAACACGGCAAAGAGGAAATTGAGCTTTAGGTTGTCAAGGTAAACTTGCATCAGCCTGGTATCTTTTAAAATGAAAGAAGCTATCATGAATTCAACAAGTCAATATTTATGTCCACCATCATAATTCATCAGCTGCTGACAAATTCAGAATGTGCACCACCCGTGTTTTGTGATGTTGCCTGCTGAAGCTAACGCACACACACAAACAGACTTTGAGTCGCCACTATAAGAAAGGTTTGAGGCCCTATGCCAAGATCCGTGGTGTTCGGGGGGGGGCAGATTTATGATACCTCTGCACCATCTCATCAACCGTGCTGTCATGTCACACGCCGTCATTAATCTGCGGCACTTCAGAGACAATCAACGTCATGGGCAGAGATATTGTCACCAGGAGTACACTACTTTACATTTATCAAAGAGATGACTGTTTAATTGCCATATATGGTATATAAATATAAAACAGAATAATATGTACTGTTGTAACAGTAATAATAAATGTCACAATCATGGAAAATAATATTACACCACCTTGTTTTCTTTAATTCCTTGTTCATATTTGAATGCCTGGTACCACTCAAGATGTCCCATGTGACTAATAGGACAGAAAAGAAGACGATGAAAGCCTAAAAGCACTGTTTTTGGCAGTACAATGATTTTGCTATGAATCTAAGAACAAATGTGGTTATTTCAGAGTGACCCAAAAATAACTGCAACCCTTGTAAGTTCTGCCATTTCTACAAGTGATGATGGACTTGCTTTATTGGTGACACAAATGAATTTGATTTGAAAACAATTCAGTCCTGAAAATCAAATTTCTCAGTCCATGTGGTCGAGATTTTATCACCTCTCCAAAATGTCCTCCAAATGTCCAACTTGGCGCCAGAGACGCTCTTGGATGTGACATGCAAAAATACAGACGGAGACGGAAAATACCATTTTTGCTGTTCACATGACCTGAGAGGAGAAAGCGAGCTTTGTCTGAGAACCACAAATCATCAACAAAGTCCGGCAGGTTAACATGGGCAAAGAAGCATAACTCTTTTGTCCATATCACTGTTGATGGGCCTCTTTTTAATCAGAATTTTGTAAGGGTACAGCTTTGAGTCCATGATCAGTGATTCCTAAGGAAAATTTAGCTCCAGGCCGTGCCTCTGAATCGACGTTTTAGAGCTGAGAGCGACAAAGTGCCTGACAGCAGCAATCCCGGCCATGCTTGCACCCAAACATCATCCAGCTTTAAAACCAAGGTTTTGAACAGTTCATTTTGTACTAAATCTACCAACTCATCTGTGAATAAGTTTTGTCTGGGTAACAAGTGAGACTGAACTTTCTTTGGAGACCTGGGTCAGAAAATATGTCTCCACGTAAAAAGTCCTCTGATCAGTTGTCCAAGGCATTTTCAGGAAAAGCAACGGAGGTTCCTTTTGGTGTCCCTGCCTTTCAAACAATCTGAAATATTAGATAAGTAATATTATTAAAAATTAAAAAATAGTACGAGTTACAATTATAATGGATCACATTTTAACAAAAAATATATTTATTAACTTATAATGAGCATCAATTATTTGAGAATTTTCACGATTCGTGATTGCTATCCCTTTGGGAATCGTGGCGGTCCATTTCATTTATGTATATTACACAAAATCAAATTTTCTGGAAATATTAATGTGTAGTATAATCACAAGGAGGAAGGAGGGAAAAAAACTGAAAAAAAAAATAAATAGTGTCATGATAGAAGCGATAAGTAGCTTTAAATGAAGAGCCATTTGGGAGCTGAAAGAGTCAGTTCATTGAGCTGAGCCAAATGATCCGTTTAACTATGTGATAAAAAATGATAAAAATGTGGTTTTATTTCCTAAGATGTAATTTTTATTTTGGATTCTCTCGTTGAGCTGCACATACTGAGTTGTGTCTATTAAGTTGACTAAGTGCTAATTTAAATATAGATAACATCCCTCTGAGGTGAAGCATTATTTTGATCCTACAGACACAAACAAAACTGAACAATTATACAAATAAATCTTACAGTTTATGTACAACTTGGAAGTAATATTGTTTTGTCTTTTTTTTTTTTTTTTTTTATACATTTTGGTCGTCATGCAGATTTCCAGCAGAGTGCCTGTTGAACAGATGGCTATCACGCTGGCAAACTTGTGGCACACAACAAACAAGACAACGAGGAGAAGCAGTACAGGTGCCCTCAGGCAGGCTTATTGTGTTGTCAATGATAATAGCCTCTCATTGGGCATTGGAGGAGGAAAACAAATTGTTTTACATTAAGAGTGGAGTGTGCACCCTGCAGCAAGGCTCTGATTTGCAATTAAGAAGGCAAATAGCTGATTAAATTGGAAATGATTTCCATCCGCTCTTCTCAAGTCTTCTTGAGGACAAAATATTTTGCAGTCCAGTGTCGATTACCCGCGGACTACAGTGGTGAAACTTCTAATCGAAATCATCTTTCTTTGCCAAGTATGTTTGTCACCAGTAGTTGGTGTCACTCTTCGAGTAAATGATGCCGTGGTGTCATCAACAGACAGTGGTTGTTTTTCAATATGAAGGACACAGAGTAAGGTCTCGTGAATTTGGCAAGTATGGTCTTCCTAAGAACATATTCAAGAACGGACTTTCTCAGAATGCGAGTCTCTTTGGAAATCGGAATGGCTGTGTACTTGTTAACATCCCGCTTCATTAATGTACTTCCTCAATAGCAGCACAAAATGCATCTTCGGACATTTACATTTCCTAGCCGAGTCTTACAAGTATCCAACACATGTAGCCTTGGTTTAAGCTAGCAGATGTGAACACGTTCCACAGATGGGGTATATTACATATCATCGTCATTCATCAGTGCTTAGCACCCCTTTCCATCATCATCAGTCCACTATTTTTTTTCAAGCCAAACCAACCTGCAGTCGGTGGTTCGCCGTTTTATTTTGCTTCCGTTTTCTTTTCGTCAACACTATTTTAGGATCGACTGACAAAGGTTTGCTTTCTGTCAATATTGAGGGACCGTCTCTCACTGTGTCAGTCGTCCTTTAAGTAAAAAAAAGAAAAAAAAAAAAGAAGTAAGAACAGATACTCCCCTTCGTTGAACGCTACCAAGTAAATTCACATATAAACAATTCACATTCACATCAAACACATGATTAAACTAGTTAGCATACTACACATAGCCGAGACAACATAAACTGGTGTGACATCACACACATGAGCATTATCGTGTGCCATGTTACCCACTACAATGAAATAAAATACTTAACTTGAAATAAATTACTTCACTTGACTCAGATTTAACAGAATACCACAACCATAAATGTTGATATGCAAATAAATGCACATAAATAAAATATTAGACTCAAACAAATATTGCAGCTTTGCGTTGTTGTCAATTTTGGAAAAGTGAAGTGACATCATCTTTACTAATTCGGCTGGATCCTCCTCCTTAGAGTAGAAAACCACAAAATGAAAAAGCCTGGGAATGAAAAATTAGCTTATAGTGACTTGGGAGAAGCAGAAAAAGAAGAAATGCTTTTGTGAACTTGTCACTAGACTTAACAGTAACACATCTATGATTTGCTTTTGTTTCCGCAGAAGTTTCTTACTGAATAAAATGGCCCAACGGTTTTTGGTTACCTACTGCTTTGGAATGCAATGAACAGCCGCCAAATGTATTTTTATGTGAAATAAAAAAAGATGTTGACCCAAGAATTGAAATAAGTGTGGAAAAAAATAAGTCAGTGTGGACAATAGTAGAATAGTAAAAAAATAGTCAAAGGAACAGTAGGGTGCAATATTCCAGCTCAGAACTGAAAATAATATCCATCCATTCATTTTCTTGACCGCTTATTCCTCACAAGGGTCGCGGGGGGTGCTGGCGCCTATCTCAGCTGGCTCTGGGCAGTAGGCGGGGGACACCCTGGACTGGTTGCCAGCCAATCACAGGGCATACAGAGACGAACAACCATCCACACTCAAACGCAAACCTTGGGACAATTCGGAGCATCCACTCAACCTGCCATGCATGTTTTTGGAATGTGGGAGGAGACCGGAGTGCCAGGAGAAGACACCACGCAAGCACGGGGAGAACATGTAAACTCCACTCAGGAAGGCCTCAGAACTGGGAGGCGGACGTGCTAACCACTCAATCACCGTGCCGCCCGAAAATAATATAAAATATTATTACAGAATTGCCATTGGCATCGGGCGAAATACTTGTACCTCCAAAGTCATCACTTTTCAGGAAACCCCAAAAATGGCATGTTTGTTCAGTAATTAACATTGCATCAAAGAGAGCAATTAAGTAATTTTCAACACTTTAGATTGGTCAATAATTTGTAAAAATAGAACATGTTTGAACTGGGAAAAAAAGCATATACAAAAACATTTCAATTTACTAAATCTCAGTGTGACAGTTTTTGGCCTGATGCTAGCAACATGCCAACCATATACTGAATGTGTTTACAATAAAGTTGGTGTTTAAGATAAAGTGTTTGTCCGCAACTTACTAACGCTTCACGGCCTCAATGCTTGAGATGAGATTATGTGTGGGAGGGAAAAACAGATGGATTCAGAAAAGGATGGTAGGATGCAAATGGAATCAAAAGTAAACTACTGAAAAATACTGAAAAAAATAAACGCCGCTTTACTGTAAGTACAAAAGCTCTCTATTAATCACATTTAAAATTAATTAAATCTCTTTATCGGGTGATATGTAAGAAACTGTATGCGGCAGGATTAATATATCTGTCATGTGGTTATTGCACATGATACATGACTCATCAATAATGCAGCATTTTGTGCAGCCCAGTGGTAACATTAAAAAAAAAATAAAAAAAATCTACATTACAGATACAGCTATACAAATGATGAATGATAATTGCATTCTTCTGCATGGTCGCTCACAAACTGCAATCATTAAACCTTTGTAGCTTGCATTAACATCTGCAGCCTTCTCAAATCCATGACATTGAGCTGTGTATTTTTTTATTTTTTTTATTTTTTTTCTTATTGGAAGAATTTCCAAGCACTTCAAACATACACGAGCTAGCACCATTAGTCTCACGTTCTCCTGCAAGAACGGGATTGCCTGTATGCTCAATGACATCCAGGTCAAACAATACTGCACATTATAAAAGAAAAATATGAAAATGCATCTTTTCCCATCTGGTGTAGCTCTTTACCTCCCACTGTATCCATGTACTGAATACAGCAGATGTCTTAGTCACGAGAAAAATCCAAATGGTACTTACAAGGCCCTGTTTGACAACTAATCTTTCAGTTTTCTATACTGCAAAACACCCTGCGTCACGATTCAGAGTAGCCTTCACAATCTTGAAATAGTCGTGAGAGCAGATTATTGCCTCAATCAGAAAATAAACTGCAGCCTTCATCTGACAATTTGTGTATGTGTGTGCGTATATCGTGTTCTTCATATGGACATTTTGCCTATGCCCACTGCTGACACTCCTCCAAGTGCTCATGGCAGTCACAACTAGCTGCTGGTCTTCTGTCTTCATCTTCGAGGACTTTTCGATATTCATCCGGCATGCAGGTAGAGGCAGCTGTGCCAGAATTTATTTATCAAAACATGCTGTGACATCTGTGAATACACACTCCAGCAAGGGGGCAGATGTACGCGGAAATGGACACACACATCCGACATGACACTGCACACAAGGGGTTATAAAGGAAATGGTGGCTTTGGTGCTATTGGACCAAACTGCAGATGACCTCAAATCACCACCGCATGTTTCACACATGGCAAAGTTCACAGCCTTCAGTTTGGCTCTGCACAGCACAGAACCTCAAATATTTACAGACATTTCAAAAATGTTAGCCTGGAATTGGGTGTGCTCACCTCGAGCAAAGTGTGTCTTGAAGCTGATTTTGGTTGGGTAACGTCTGTTCCATGCACAATGCATCATCTTTTCACATTTAAAAACAAACACACCGACGGCAGAATCCATAAAAAATATATATACCGTATATACTTCAAAGGTCACATACAATTGTGGAGATTGGACATTTCTGTTATGTTCTCGAGTTGGATCCCAAAAGCGCAGACACAAATAAGTTGAACACTTTATTCGCATAAAATCAAGAGACTTGGAACTAACTTGACTTGACCAAAAACAACGAGAAGGCATCGAGGAAAAGAGGAGCAGGTGGCCAGCTGGACAGTGGAAAAATCCGGCAAAACACACACTTCTCAGTTAGACTTATATAGACAGTGAATCGATCAGATTGGCTGTGGCTAGACATGTGGGTAACAGGACTGACATGGAATTATCTGATTGGCTGTTGACCAAATAAAGAGATGAAAGATTCTTGACATCACATAGCTCCTTACATCACATAGCTTAAGACTAGTTGAAACTAGATGCCGGTTACCATCAGTTCAAAACAGACACTTGACCTTACGGTCACCCCCAAACATACCCCTTGCATGACCCAAACCTAACCCTGGCATGACCCAGTCATGACAATTTCAATTGGATGTAAAGATTATCTATGATGCACAATTGTGAATTTATTGTTTTTTGCTTCCCTAAGGTTAATAATTGTTAATATAATTTTACAATTTACACTTGTGTGATATCCTGGACAAACCTCCATTTTATTATAACTAGTGTTGTTCCGATACCGATACTGGTATCGGCAGAGGTACCGATACTGCATTTGAACAGTGGTATCGGTATCGGTGAGTACTCACAAGTAACATGCCGATACCATTAATTCCAACACTAATATAGGATTTTGGATGCAGCATCTTGTGTCTTGCTCGTGCACAACATTCACTGATATGTGACATGTTCACTGCATGCCGATCTAAGATATGCTATTGGCCCTTGAATGCTCTGAACCAATAGCAGGACAGCTTTTACATGTTCAGGAGTAAGTATCGGTATGGTATCGGCATCGGCCGATACTGCAAATCTGGGTATCGTATCGGGGGCCAAAAAACAGTATCGGAACAACACTAATTATAACCCTTGGCTTAAAGTGTCACAATAAAGAAGGGAGAAATGCAAGGATACCAAAATTGAAGTTTTTAAATAGAAATAGAAAACATTACAAAATATAAGATTAGTTTGGAATAATGACAATGGTTCACTGCAGTGACCTGGGGCCTCATGTGCTCAGACTTGCTTTCACACTAAAACGCAGTGTACGTCCAAATCCAGAAAGCGTCACATGCACACAAAAAATCCAGATGCACGAATCTGTGTGTACGCATGAATCCAAGCACATTCCTTTCTTACAGCTCAATCAATGCGGAAATGTTGGAGTGCCAGGCTCCTCCCTCTCCACACCCCGTCATAACTATGCAAATTAGTATAAACAAGCTAGGGCAGGGGTGTCAAACATACGGCCCGCGGGCCGGATCAGGCCCACAAAGGGGTTTAATCCAGCCCGCGAGATGATTTTGTAAAGTTAAAAAAATAAATAAATAAATTGTAATGTCGGACTAATTAATCAGCCGGCCACAATCAAAATATATATAATTTGTAATTTCACAAGCAGTCCTCAGATGAGCAATGCAACGTACGGGGAAATCGTCTTGGATGCCATTATTTTACACACAACTTAAAGTTGTGGTTTGTTTAATTGTTATTCATCCATCCATCCATCTTCTTCCGCTTACCCGAGGTCGGGTCGCGGGGGCAGCAGCTTTAGGAGGGAAACCCAGACTTCCCTCTCCCCAGCCACTTCAACCAGCTCCTCCGGTGGGATCCCAAGGCGTTCCCAGGCCAGCCGAGAGACATAGTCTCTCCAGCGTGTCCTGGGTCGTCCCCGGGGCCTCCCGCCAGTGGGACACGCCCGGAACACCTCCCCAGGGAGGCGTCCAGGAGGCATCCGAACCAGATGCCCAAGCCACCTCAGCTGGCTCCTCTCAACGCGGAGGAGCAGCGGCTCTACTCTGAGTCCCTCCCGGATGACTGAGCTTCTCACCCTATCTCTAAGGGAGAGCCCGGACACCCTGCGGAGGAAACTCATTTCGGCCGCTTGTATCCGGGATCTCGTTCTTTCGGTCACGACCCACAGCTCGTGACCATAGGTGAGGGTTGGAACGTAGATCGACCGGTAAATCGAGAGCTTTGCCTTTTGGCTCAGCTCCTTCTTCACCACGACGGACCGATACAGAGTCCGCATTACTGCAGACGCTGCACCGATCCGCCTGTCGATCTCTCGTTCCATCCTACCCTCACTCGTGAACAAGACCCCAAGATACTTGAACTCCTCCACTTGGGGCAGGACCTCATCCCCGACCCGGAGAGGACACGCCACCCTTTTCCGACTGAGGACCATGGTCTCGGATTTGGAGGTGCTGATCTTCATCCCCCCATTTTAAATCATAGACCGACATAAATATGTTAAATACGACACAAATTCAATTACTGTTAACACAAATAGATATGACAAGAATTAGCATCCTTATAACGTCATTAACTGTGCCATGCAATGCATTCTGGGAACAATATATATGCAAAACAGGTGAATTTAACACGTCTGGAATGTATACCGGGAAAGTGTTGCCGCGTTCCATTTGCTTTTGTGTTATTCTTCGGAACAACATGATTACAGTTGAGCTCTGTAATTTAGGGCTGGTCCACGAAAATCTGCGTATAAATGATGGTAATCGGTAAAAGTTATATACCGTTATTTTACCGATGCGGCCCACTTGGTAATATATTTTCCTCCATGCGGCCCCTGAGCTAATATGAGTTTGACACCCCTGAGCTAGGGCAATGATTATGCTGCATGATCAGATAAGCACATTATAAAGCCGTTACAAATAAAAAAAAAAAAAATGGAACTTAACAAAATGTGAGCTGGAGATGTTTGTAAACAAAGTAGAGGACCGAAAACCATTATTTTTGTCACCTTGTCCTCGGAAGTAAACAACAACCTGCGTGATGAAAATGCCAGCCGTCGCTGATAGTTGGCAAAATGCCCATGTTGAAGGGGCATCAGATTGTGATCACAATTTAATGAAATAAAATAAGTTTTGTAATTTGTAATTTGTAATGGCTGGATGGCATGTTGAATGTGCTTGTTTAAAGGTTGAATTTTGATCGATTATATGGTGGCAACGTTGTGGGCATTTTGGTGTAATTTTTTTGCTCCTAAAAATGGGTTCTTCTATTCCATTCTATTCTTGTCTTTTCATTTTTAAAAGACTTGAAAATGGAAACAAATCCGTGTGCATCATAGCTCACAAACTTCATTAGAATTCTTTGTCTGTCCCAAGTAATGCCGCATTTGTATTTATCAATGATAAAAATCCTATTATTTCATTTGCCTCCTGCAAGTTTCATTTTAAGACAATTGACATGCTGGTAGTTCAAACAGAGAAAATGAAAGTGTGGTTAAGGGTGTCTAAATGAAAGCAGAGACTAGGCAAGGGGTGTTTGCTAAATGTAAAGTGGGAACCGTGTGGAGCAGATGAAATATAACTGTGTGTGATTGGAAAGCATCATTAGCGAAAATGGCTGCAATAACCTCATATCTTGAATGCACTACAGAAGAGGATTTTCTCATCTTGATGCTTTACACATCTTGAGAGTTGGTTTGTGTACTGCAGGAGACACTCAAAAAAAAAAAAAAAAAGACTAGTCAAACAGTGTTACAGTAGTGCTACACTTTTGAGCAAAGAGAAATAAGCATCCATCTCTAGTTCACATGCACTGCTTTATTCCTCTGAGTGTATAGTTCTGTCAACGTACGGATAAAAGCTTGATGGTCACAGCAAGTGCCAAAGCTTTTCATTGTACAACTTGCACACGATACCAATTGACAGCAAGTGTTGACAGACTCAGCAAGCAGTCGTTCTGAAATGCTGTCTCTCTTGCACCATGATTGCACACATTTATGTGAGCATGTGCAGACATACAGATGCAAAGGAATTCCAATGTCTAACAACACCATGCTGGGCCCCTATCCATCCTGTTTGTGAGTGTTTGTAGGCATGTGGCCATCTCGGCAATGTTTGATCTCCACTTCTTCGTTCCAGCTGAGGTGCATAAAAACTCTTAAAGCATAAAAAAAGGTTCTCACCTACCAATTTGTGCTCCTCTCCTCTCCAGGCCATTCGATACAGGAGAGGAAGCACTGCCAACTTCAAGGTGTCAGGAATACTCACTCGCACTGTACTAACTCATTCACGGCCAAGGACGGATATTGAAGTCAAAGATCAATTTTAACTGGGATGGCAGTAACTTACTTAACATAGGGGGGGTGGAGACGGGGTGGTGCGTGCTGGAGGTTATGTGGTACAAAATGTGTACAACTGAACTGGGACTGCTGACTCATGCAAGTCCTGTATTTGTGGGATAGTTTCAAGTTGGAGTGGTTAGAATCAGTCAGTTGTGGGAAAAAAATCTGAACGGAGTCATGCCAAGATATGTTTTGATATTTTATTTGTGTGGATACGTCAAACCTTGCGTGCTGACTTCTTGCAAGAAATATCAGCATAATAATAATAATAATAATAATAATAATAATAATAATAATAATAATAATAATAAATAATATATAATTAATTAATCACGGAAAAATATCGCATTAATCACGTATTAACGCATATTATTCGCACTATTTTTTTTGACCGCACTTGAGCCTTGAACGTAACCACGGATGGTTACATTGAAGGCTGCGCAGGTCAGTGATGAGGTCAATGCACGGCATTTCCTACGCCTGTTGTTCCAAAATGAACGGAGTGACTCCAGTTGGTGTGCTCGGTGGTAAATTTCATTAAAAAAAAAAAAACACCCCGGCGGGACTTTAGATAAAACAAAAGTAATTTGTGTTAAATTAATTAATACTTGCTGAATTGCACCCAATTGATATGATGCTGTTACGTTTTGAGCAAGACACGCATGCATGCAATTGCGTACATGCATTTAATCAATGTTTGCAAATGACATTCAGATAATAAAATGTGTTAATGTCAAAATATTCATTCTAAATAAATAAACAAATAAAACGGAAATGTCTGCACAGACTATAATTCTAAAAAACTGTGTGTGTGTTTTAATGGGGTTAGGATAAACATTTGTTAATTTAAAATTTGTAAAAACAAAGCCTTTTTACATAACCCTAACGCAGTTCTTCTCAATTACTTTTTGTCATGCTCCCCCAGGAAGAATAAAATATTTGAATGGATTGTCATTCTGGAATATTCTATAGCACACCCTCGCCGCATCTGCCAATTTGGTAATGAAAAGTAGACTACCGGTAGATTTTAGACTCGCTAAAACCACGTCAAAGTGATAACGCAGGTGCTGTAACGTAATTTTGGTGGATTTGATCGAGGTGTAGGCAGACAGAGTCTGAGCTCCACATACATGTGCATGTCATCGTCTTACATTCATAAAAATGACAGATCAATTTCTGAATGCAGCCTATTTTATAAACTAACCAGCAGCTGATACTTGAACTGTTTCATTGTGTACTGCCTGATGCACTGGGCTCTGGCCACCATTTTTTGCAGAATTCTGAATAAGAATTCTGAAAAAGGCACAATTGAACTGAGTTTCCGAATGGTCGGAGTGAAGCAGTGCATGCTCGGAGAGTATTTATCCAGAAAAATATGATAGTTTGACAGGTAAAAACAGAGTCTCTTTTTCAGCGGTTCAGGTGATTGTGTCTGTTTATGAGTGTTGAATGAGCAAGCTGGAGAGTGCATGAGAGTTCCGCCCACTCCAAGGACCATGGGGGGTGGGGACACCGCTTCCGAGGAAAACCCACACATTCTCTCACCACCTGTTCTCCACTCCGCTGCTCATCTTGTTACTGTCCATGAGTAACAAGTATAGACAAATGAGTAACAGGAGAAGACAATTCCATGGAGACTGCATTTTTCAAGCGCTCTTTCCTAACACCCCCATTGCTGCTGCTCTAATTTATCAGTAGTTTGGCAGACGTGGTGAAGATGTTTAAATGTGCCTCCTCATACGGCTCAATCATACCATCGACAGGACAAGACTATCTCCTGCGGCTTTGATGGCGTCTCCTGACGATTAGTGACTAAGTAGACCGATATCAGTCAGGCTGCCTATTCATCTCCGTTTAAGACCAGAGTGGGGGCCACCAAGCGGGTCAATGACATATATAGGGGACTGCGGCAATGAAACGCTTTTTTCATTTGGCAAGGCGGAGGTGGCTTGCAGCAGATGATTTTTAATGACACGCTTCATGGTTGTGATTTTAATATGCCCCTCTAATTATAACACTGCTATGTTAGTCTTTTCGAAGTTACCCTTTGTAATTAGAGAGAATGATTCGAGTAGGAGGTGGAAGTCTTGAGGGAGAGACAAGGTAGTGGTACCACTAGCCCAGCAAAGGGGCGTGATAAATTAGGTGCCACGCTGTCTCCCTGGCGTCAGGCCAGTGTTTACCCACTCTGTATCTTGGTGACCACTCTGTGGTTTTTGAGAGAGGTCCAACACAATGCTATGTAACACCCGCCCTCGACCCAGATGTGTACATGTGCATTCATTCTTAGTTAGCCTAAATGTCACTATCATAATGCTGTCATGTAGCGTGTTAAGTCCAGCTTTAATATGGAGTCTGTGTCTGTGGAAAATATGACTGGGAAAGAAATAAATGGATAGATGACTCATGAAGGTTATGGCTTGGATGTCCTGCGATTGGTGAAGAGAAATCCATTCGAAACACCCTGGCTGCCAATTCTATACAAAACATAAATCACAGTGGGGGGAAAAAAAAATCATCTACAATAGTGACTCCAGATGGCAGGGGATTGTAGTGGAAAGAGTACAAAGACCACCGTGTGCGCACGGTGCGAAATCAATCTCTCAGGAGATACAACTGCTATGCATTTGCGGCGACAAACCAAGTCCTGCCAAAACACGTGACGCAAATAAAAGGCGAAAGATGACAGAGAGCGCATGCTGAGTGAACACTGAGTCACAGTGTCAGGCGCACTCCTGTCCACCATCATTCACAGTTTTTCACTGTCGCCGCACAACACAAAATGCCAGGTCTCCTCCTCCTCCACACCTAAGCTTTCACTCCATCATATTGACTCAAAGACTTTGGTGAAAGATAAAGAATCTGAAACAAGTCTAACTTTAAAAAAAAAAAAAAAAAAAAAAATCCGGACCAAAGAGTTACAATCAACCCTTGCATATGAAAGAAGAGTGTCAGAAAAGTTTTGGGCCTGTTGTCACAAAAAAATATATTTCAAACCCTCTACTCCCACAGCTTTCTAAAATATTGGAAAATTTGTATGTGACAAGATAAAAATAAATTCATATATAAGTATCACATTTTACGTAACACACAATAAGGGTTTCGCTCCAATCACTCAACTACCATGACATTAATTGAGTTAACTGAAGAAATTTGCACAGCCATGAATAAAAAAAAAAAAAAAAAAAAAGAACATGTTTTAGAAAGTGTTTTGTGGATTTACAAAAAGCATTCGACACCTTAGAACAGGGGTCTCCAAGTTCGGTCGTCGAGAACCCCTATTCCAGCCTGTTTTCCATGTCTCCGTCCTTCAGCACAACTGAATCTAATGATCAGCTAATCAGCAAGCTTTGCAGAAGCCTCATAACGATCCCGATCATGAATCGGGTGTGTTAGTGGAGAGAAACATGGAAAACAGGCTGGATAGGGGCTCTCGAGGACCCAACTTGGAGACCCCTGCCTTAGATCATGAAATATTATTGCATAAATTGTTTAAATATGGTATAAGAGGTGTTGCACGTCAATGGGTTGCCAGTTATTTGAAATATAGAAAACAATATGTTGAATTCAATAGTAGACAATCAATTGACGTTTTTGGTTGTGGATACAGAGACCACACGAATCCATTATTTATACAAGTTAAAATGTAATGAATTGATGGAGATTAACCACCTTAAAATAATGTTTAAAGCCCATCATGGAATTTTACCAGTCAATATACAAACCAAAAATATAAAAAGGGAAAGTGAGGGCAAATTAAGAGGAACAGACGTTTTTTCCAAACCTAAATATAGAAAAAAGCAAAAAGAACGATGTATTTCAACTCAAGGTGTCAGTCGGTGGAACAATCTGGATTGTAAAACAAAATCTTCTCAGTCTATTTGTATTTCTTTTAAAAATGTATAAATGCACAATTATTGCTGTCATTCATTTTGTGTTTTCTTTTTTGTGTTGATCAGGGGCAGACAAGTTTTACTTATTTTGGTCCCCTTTCATATTTTTTACTTTAAAGAGTGAAAAAAAAAAAAAAAAAGAATTGAAAGTTTGAAACCCAAACTATGAGTTTTCACCTTCAGTGTGGAACAGACCATCAACCAACATGTCTACAATTATGCGACATTTGCTTCGTTCAATATGCAAACATAGGCTGGAGTTGTGGCTTGTGTCTGCTTGACGATGAAAATGTGCCTTCTCACTGAGCAGTATTCAATCTGATTGTTGGTGATTTAGCACTGCCATGCGACCACCCCTGAACTGAGCAAGTGGTGTGTAGAGTCATTACAACAATGCACAGAGCTAAAGACATCAAAACAAACACACCTGTGGCACAAGTGGCACAAGGGCCTAAATTCACAGAGACACTTTGTCTAGACACCAGGGCTCCAGACTAACATTTGTTACGAGGAACACGTACAGTAGCCACTAACTTCAAATTTTAGGAGCGCTGCATAAAAATGTAAAGTTAGTGTTTAGACAGTGCAAGTCTTATCAGCAAATTTCTCACTCTGCACGTTCTTATCTCTGGGAACTCCTTAAAGACTTTTGGAAAACCATTGTGACAATAAATGATTCCATCATTCCAGAAATTAGTCATGGTCTGTGGTTGTAGTGGAGTACAACAGCTGATAATTACTGAGTAACTCAAAGCTTCGGAAGAATATTTTCTCTAATTATTGAGTCTATTCTATGCTGTGTGCTGCATGTCGATGCAACAAGCCAATCTTTAACACATTCATTGCCAGACCAGCAAAAAAAATGCATCATTTGACGTCTTTTTCCGTCAATGGCAGTGAATGAGTTAAACATGGTAAAAATCAATGAAGCAATTATAAATTGTTGATATAAGGTACAGCAGGGGTGTCCAAACTTTTTCCTCTGAGGGCCACATACAGAAAAATAGAAAGCTGCAATGGCCACTTTGATTTTTTTTGTAGTTATTTATTAACACATTCATTGCCAGACCAGAAAAAAAAATGCATCATTTGACGACTTTTTCCGTCAATGGCAGTGAATGAGTTAAAATGCAAACAAATGACAACAAATTTTAGAATTTAGAACCGAGAAACCATATTCTATCGGAAGTATCTTTCGTAGCGATTTTGCCAATAACTTACTTATCCATTTTCTCTACCATTTGTCCTCATTAGTGTCACAAGTAATGGGAGCTTGTCCCAGGTGACTTGGTGCAAGAGGTGGTTACACTCTGGACAGGTCGTCAGTCAATCACATGGCACATCTAGACAAACAATTCAGAACCTTCAGTTCACTTAAAAAGCATATTTTCGGAATGCGGGGGCATACTAGTGAGTTTCATAATGGTGATGTTCAAAAGTCAAACAGGATCACTTGCCTGGCATACCGTATGTATGTGCTTGCCATTTTTTGCACCGTGCCAATAACCAATGTCACCAATTAAAACTAACAAACTACTGTATTTTCCGCACTGTAAGGCGCACCTAAGAGCCTTCTATTTTTTCAAAAGCTGACCATGCGCCTTCTAATCCAGTGCGCCTTATATATGGATCAATACAGGTCTCGCTATCAAGACGCTATCGGTGACCCTGCACGATCGGTGACGCGCATGCGCAGAAGATCCCGCCATCTTGGATCGCTAGCTAATACTAATACTTTACCTCAGAGAAAATAATAAAACAGCTGTTTATTGATTTTGGGAGTGAATGGAGTTGTCAGAAAGCTGGTTTGTAATCTATTAATAAAGTTTGACTGACCTATCTGACTGTTTTGTTGACATTCCCTTTAGCGCAGCACCATCTAATGGATGCATAACGTAACCCCAGCCTCTACTGTAGCGCCTTATATATGGGAAAAGTTTTAAAATATGTCATTCATTGAAGGTGTGCCTTATAATGCGGTGCGCCTTATATATGGAAAAAGTTTTAAAATGTTATTCATTGAAGGTGCGCCTTATAATGCGGTGCGCCTTATAGTGCGGAAAATGAGGAAAATCCTTTAAAAAAGTTTGGAGGATTAGCTCTTATAGAAAGCCACTGGGGGTATTCTACAGTCACCACATTGTATACAACCGTGTAAAATGAAAATCCATTTAATAAAATGTTCTTGCTCAGCTAAAATCAAGGTAAAAACAACAATAGCATTTTGCTCACATGGAAGTAAAAATGAAAGCCTTTGGCCAGTGAAATTCATCTGTCTTTCCTTAACGTCAACATCACTGAAAACCGTTAGTTTGTAACCATGCAATGTATTTGTGTGAGACACATACACACACAAATACAAGAATAAAAATGAATGTCCTTTAGCCTGGCTATGACTGAAAATGGAAAATGTATTTCATTGCCATATTCAGACAGAAGTCCACTGCAGGAGCTGAATAACATCTTTCATGCAATATTTTCACGCAGCACTTCCAAGGAGAAATATCATTCCTGGACATAGTTTGCAGCAAGTTGTCATTAGAAATGGAAAATAATGTACATCTTCACATATCTAGTTACTGGAAGCACGGTGAAAGGAAGGTTACACACATTAAAGAGTTGTGTGTTTAATCTGAACCTGAAGGAAGAAGACAAATTTCATCAAAATCAGTGGCAATGAATGTCAATCTTTGACCTAATAAAGACAAAACTAAATTCAGATGAAAAACAATTGTGACGCAAAGTCAAGTTAATTTACATAGCTCCCAATCACAAACGAGTGATCACAATCAGAATCAGATTTATTGGCCACGCATGTAAAAACACACAAGGAATTTGTCTTCACGGTCACAACCTGTCCAATAAACACAAAAAAATAACAATGACTAACAGAGGGGGACAGAACAGGAAGCCCGACGGTTTGCTTTAGCGCCCCAATTTCTTAGATGGAAAACAAGAAAAGACGGGGAATGAAGGAGGGGGGAAAAAAAAAGCAAGGCCCCATTTATGCTCCTTAAAGCTCAAAGGGCTTCACAAGCCCGCAGTTCACAAAAATTAGAGCGGTTGCATGAAAGTATTTCAATTCATAAATAAAGTTTACCAAATAAATTCAATAAAGTACTACTCTTAGGTGCCCTGTTACTTGGCACTCTTACCAGCATTGCTTTATTGTGTTATGTCTTTAAGGAAAATTATAGTCCCCTGGCTGTCATATAATGACAATGAAAATTGGACTCACTGCTAGACTCAGCTATTATTTATGACACGTAAAAAATATGAAATAATAAGAGACCGCAGAGATAAATAAAAGCCCTGCCAGAGACAAATTATAAACAAAGAACAAAAACATGGATCTAATTGTTAAGAATGCACTCACTCACGCCACTCGCACACATGTATGCATTTATTCTGTTGCTCATTCAACACACAAATAACTATGAGACATTGAATTATTTATTTCTCTTATTTTATGGTCAATGCACAATCCGCTTCGAATGGCTGAATACTAAGCGCCACAACAAACTGCACAGATGGGCAATTTGTGAGATGCTGAGCTCTCGTCCTCATTTGCAAAAATACAGCTACATACAACCATAAACCTGAAATTATGAACAGGCTGCCAGATATTTTAGTGTAAAAAACATGATGATGATGATTATCCATCCACTAGTGGAAACAAGAGTCTCCCATAGAGAGCAAACACCTAATTGACTCAAATACTTTAATAAAACTTGACTCAAGGATATTTAAGCAAAAGCAGTGTTGTTTGTAAATAAATAATTCAAGATGATTCATGTTAAAAATTAGCTGTGATAAATGCTATCAAATAAAACAACATATGTAATTATCACAATAAAAACAATTATTTATCTTCAATCTTACTTTAATCAATCAGTTATTTTTTTATGATGATGGTAATATTTAAAAGTGGCACTTTTGATTTAATTGCATTATAAATATTTTATTTCTACTACATCATGTACCACATTTTCACAAATTTCCATTGATAAAACAAAACTTTGTTTTTACTTTCTACTTGTATTTTGAAGTGTAATGACTAATGTGTCCCGATATTTTAGTCCACTCGGTGCTTGTTGTGAAGCTCAACATGCCTGAAGCCATGGCTAAATTTATCCCATGCACACGCATTCACATGCATCATGGTGGGATAATATTACCCTTATGCTTCCTTGCATGCAGATAGTCATGTGAAGTTTGACCACAAAGCATCTGCGGCTGTCGCTGCGCTTCCAGCCCAAGCATTCCATTATTGCGTCTAATGCCATGAGTGTCCACCGACCAAACCTGTCTTACACTTACACTTTTTACACTTCCATGCTAATTCGAACCCTAAAGTGCAGGGCTCATTTGCGGATAGGCGGAAGACTGAGACTGATCATGGTCATTACGGAGAGGGTAAAGCAGAACCTTGGCCAAATGTGGATCAATACAAAGGGTTGAAGAATTACTCCGGCTGTGGGAAGAGAGGAGGTGGACAGGGTTGACAAATCTCTATGACTTACACATTGGTCAGATCACATGTTGATAGCCCAATGTGTCTCTTTCATCAGCCCCAGGATCACACCACCTTGACAGACATCATATGGACAAGTTTTTCTTCTTACCGTGTATGAGGATTGTCAAAAGTGAGCCTGAAATAGACTGAGAGCGTAAATGTAGTCATTTACTATTCCTTTTGAAAAGGCGGCTCGCTGTGCAAGACGGGGCAAGCACAGATTTGTGAAGTCGGCTTATGCAAATGATATAAACAGGTTGAAGTCATCCCGTAGCTAAAAGCATTAGATGGCAAAGAAAGTGACAGAGCAAAAGCACACTGTGTTTCTGCAGGCATAACCGTGAAGAAAATACCACACACAAGGACAAGGGGGGCTTCCTCTGGATTGTGTGTTCACGTGACATGCTCACACTGACGCCTAGTGGCAGTGGTGGGATCACAACGACCACGTCACTCGGCAACCTTGCCCTTGAACCAGCTTTGGCACAACATTCAAGGTCTGTGGGACTGGTGTGTCACCGCCTTTGCTGGAATTGATTGATGGCCCAGTCTGACAACTGTTTTCAACACATGCTCACACACGCGTAAACGGAAACACACTGCAAATGGCTGCTTTCAGATGATCAACCTCCATGTCACAGGTCTGCTAAAATACCAATTGTATATTAACACTGCTTTGAGTGATACTATTTTCATACTATTTTCTATTTGATTGTTAAGTACACTGACGTGTACACCAATAAGAAGACTAAAGGTCAGAAAGAAAGAAAGAAAGAAAGAAAGAAAGAAAGAAAGAAAGAGACATCTTTATAATACAGTGTTTCAGATAACTGCATTCATTCATTTTGTTCCCATGCAGTGACACTCAATAGTCATTAGGTGGCGCACAAGGCAAGGTTAACGTCAGAGCCTTTGCTGCTTGAATTACAGTAGTGAAATAAGACCAAACGGTGCCCATTAGCGTCTGAAAGCTCTTTTGTCAGACAATTGTCGCACGATGTCAAAATAAATAATATCCAGTATAATAAAGGTATACAATGAGTACTTATTACAGAGGTTGTCATTCATTTTTAATCATTATAATAATGATCATAATAATGAGATATTATGCACATAACTAAATAATTTCACAGTTATTTAGAAAGTAATATTTTATTTGGTCAATTAATGTGGCCACAAATCAGGGCCCCTATTGTAAGGCTTATGATTTTGTTTTACTTGAAAAGTTTGCCCATAAAATCCAAAATACTGTGGCAGTTGTTTTAATAATTTCAGAGGTTGAAGTTGACATGGGTACGGATGTGTGTGTGCATTTTGGTGACAATTCAGAGCATTTTTGTGTCATTAAGTGACGCTGTACATTTACAGTTGTATTCAGAATTTTACATACTCCAGTGGTATGTAAACTTTCAAGAGCAACTGTAGGTTCCAAACAAAGGTTAAGAGGGGAGATGCGCAGTCAGTCCAAATGAATCATTTCATTTTTGAATTCCAAGGTCGATGTGTTGATGATGCTCTCGGTG
This sequence comes from Festucalex cinctus, assembly GCF_051991245.1. Classification (NCBI taxonomy): domain Eukaryota; kingdom Metazoa; phylum Chordata; class Actinopteri; order Syngnathiformes; family Syngnathidae; genus Festucalex; species Festucalex cinctus. The sequence goes on along the minus strand of NC_135413.1, from coordinate 20,734,789 downwards.
CAGCTTTAGGATTTTACATACCCCACCACAAAAGTCAACTTAGGAAAACAATAACAATAGCCAGAACTATGCATTTAACTCATTTAAAAAAAATAAATACATAGTCTATGCGTTTTTTGTGGTGGTTAACTGTCTGGGAAAAATCAAATGTAAAGAAAAAAAATCCAAGAGCATGCATATATTTCTACAGACATTTTGTAATGTATACATATTTAGCAATTTTATCCTCTTGGTCAGCAGTTACAACTAACTTCTATTTTTCAGAAATTAACTTTTTTTTTTTTTTCCCCAGATTTGCAACACAGTTGCTGTGATTAGAGTGATGGGATTGCACTACATTAACAAGGTTGTGAAAGAAAGAAAAAAAAAAAAAAAGTAAAATTCATCGGTAAGCTGAGCTAATCAAGCCTTTGATAGTTTACCTATTGTTGATGAATATGTAGCAGAAAATCAGATTTTATTTTATTATTTATTTATTTTTTTTACAGAATTTTGAAGCACAAAAGTCTTCCAATTCTGGAATCACCCAAATAGTATTTAATAGGGCTGAACAATTAATATAATTCTAATCACTGTCACAATGTAGTTGAATGCAATTTTTAAAACACAGGCTGCAACTTGGACGAAAAATGGTCAGTAGGTAGGCTTGATTTTATAAAATATACATATTATACATATTAATTAATGCATTTATTTATGTATGTATTTATTTATGTATTTATTTATTTAGTGTCTAGATACGTTTGGTGCTTAAGAAGTGCAGTCCGCATGTTTCCATATCGTTCATAAAAGATGAAAAGTGAAAGTGATAAAGCCACATATTCATTATTGTGGTAAACTGACTTATGACTAATTAACATTCATGCCACACTTACGTGCTTGTGTGGTAGAATGTTACGAAGTTATCACATAATATTTGCATTAAATCGCAATCGCATCACAATATTAAGAGAAAAAATATTGTTCTAAATATATACTGTACAGTGTACACACACAAAAACACACACGCATACAGACATGTGAGAAAAGTCGCCACTATATCGTGTCCTTCGTTTGATTTAAGGCCAGGGTCTTCAGTGAACCCATTTGGCCCCACCAAACGAAGGATGTTGTGTTGTGGTGTGCTGACACAGGCATCAAACACTGAGGCAGGGGAGCTCTGTGGTGACGACGAGCAACGAAGCCAAGCTTTGAAGTTTTTTTACACAGAGAACATAAATTGGGCCTGTGAAATCCTGTGACTTTTCGCTCTACTCCACGCATGCAGGCCTGCAGCCCCCCCCTACTGATTGGCCAGGCCTGAAAGGGCTTCACGCTCCTTATTTTGTCTTCTCAAACTGTAACATGCAAAATGACCTTACCTGTGTTATTACCACCAATATGATTTAATGTGTAATTTTGCATTCAAAGAATACCAACAACTCCTTCACAGTTGAGTGGATATATTTACAAAGCATTTTGTCTATTCTATAATTCTGTCCGAAATCATTATGAGGTACATTTACTTTATTAAAAAAAACAAAAAAAACAAAAACAAAAAGCAGTTAATAATTTTCTTTTTTTTCTTTTTTTTCAGAATATTAGCTAAATAAGTCGACATTGAATACAAGTTGTGCTTCAAAAATTCACCCTCACAAGAAAACTAATTTTGTGCACAACTGAAAGTGTTATTAATTCAACAAATTGATTATTACTATTATGATTGGAGTGTATTCATGTTTCAAATAATTTTGTCACAAAACTATTAGTTAATTCACACCAAAGAACAAACTGAAGGTATTATGCATGATGTCGAGAACAGAAAGTAAAAAAAACAAAAAACGGTTGACTTTAAAGTCAAAACTTGCATGACCAGAAGATTGTACTTGGCCTCACATTCAGATTTACGGTTGCAACCTTTGGCTGTTGTTTGACTCCAGCCAGGCCAGACTCATGAAGGATGTCTTTATTATTCGCTACGAACAGACTACGCAGACGTACTGTCACTAAAGGGAAGTGTAACAATCCACAAGCACAGTTCTAGGGTGACTTAACGAGCCTGCTGAGTGGATGACAGTGTGTCCAACATTATCTCAGTCTCCTGTTAGATCAAAGCAATGTTGGCTAAACTCACTGCTTGAATCAACTATCGTTAAATACTGTGCTGAGTAGCAGTGTCCAATTCATTCCAAGCAGAAATAACATTGAACCTTGCTCAGATATTTTGTCAGAACCAAGAAAACATTGTACGATTGTTTGTGGAATGTGAGTAGGACCCCCTCACGGCGAAGGATCTGAACCTTCACATGTGGCCATTTACATCATCAAGAAACCCTAAAGTCAAGTTCTACTAGAACATTGGTAAGAGGGCAGACTATCACAAAGACCAAGATTTTAATTTAAATAATGTCGCATTTCCCATATTCTAACAAACTCGGAAGATGAGCTATGGTTTGCATAATGGGGGACCCATAAAGCATCCTGATTTGTCTTCTAGAGGCAACACCAATAATTTGGATTAAAATGAAATTAAAAAATTGTATAATTAAAAAAAAAAAAAAACTACATAAAATTGTATAACTTTAATATAAAAAAATAGAGAACACATTTTCTTGGTCACATTTCACAATTTGTAGGGTTCAATTAAAAATGCCTCATAATGTTGATTATTTGATGTGATTTTTTTTTTTAATTGCAACAACATGAAAAACTCAAAAGAAGAACAATATGCTGCAAAATAACACTCTATTTCCTCAAAACAAAGACCCCGAAGACAACTAAAATAACCAAAAAGGGCATACAGTACAAGAACAAGCTTTTTGAAAACATGATCTTAAAATCTTATTATACAGTAAAAAGGGCCTTAATCAGAGCTTAAAAAAAAAAAAAAAAAAAAAAAAAAATTAAGGGTAATTTTCGGTTGGTTGATATAATACACAGGTGTGTGTTATTCACAGCATTTTTGGTATTACAGTATCTGTTGTTCTATTTTTATTTAGCCTACTCCACTGCTCACCCCAAAATCAGGAAAGGCTCCAGCTCACCCACAACCCTAATGAGTATAAGCGCAAGAGGAATATGTATGGATGAATTGTTTCCATGTTTTGTTCTGCTTCTCTGAAATGATTCTGCTACAAGGTGTGTGCTTAGGTGTTCAGTAATATACCTAAAAACCAAATGGAATTAATTACTGGTGAGTTAGCGTCAGGACTATTTGCTAATAGTTCCACAGCATATAAAAAAAAGAAAGAAAAAAAAAGAAAAAAAATCACACATCTGTCTATTATGATGTTTACAAGGTTTCATGTTGAGAGTGTGGGCTGCTGTCCGAGATGTATGGTTAGCAGCAGTCTTGCACATCTAAGAAGCTAAACACATTCATCAAAGGCTGCTGAAAAAATAATTGTGTGAAACTTTTTTGGCTTTGTTTGTTTTCACTTTGAAAGAAATATACAAATTGATGGCCAGTAGTGATAAAGAAACACTATTCTTGACTTCGACACTGAATTTTTTTATTTCTATGTTAACTTATCCATGTTTGAAAGACTCATTTCAATAGTTATTATGAATTAACAAATTCATTAATAAATGAAAGACCTTAATAACACTAATACTGCAGGAGTGTTTGTGTACTTATGTAAGTTATTGGACAAGGAGACATTTCCAATGTAAACTAAGCCCTCTTTTAGTTTCAAGTATATACTTTTGGAAAGTTTAATATAAAACAACCGGAGAGCAACTTGGAAACACCCGTAACTACAATAAATCTACATTCCACACGTTTTTATCATATTCTGCAGTTTCATGGATATCATTATTATTTATTTATTTTTTTTAAACTCATTTATGAGAGCACCTGTCAAAAAAAACAAGAAGAGGTCTTCCAGCAACATGATATACTATAATGCGGATTCTTGAACCGTTTTGAACAGGAATGGTGAATTTCAAACAGAATCCTTCACTGGGCTTCTCTGTCAGAAATTAATTAAAGGAGGCACAATATTCAATCACATTTTTTGCTGTTTAAGAATGCAAGTGAATAACTTCAATTTGATATCTTATTCTAGAAATAATTATATGCTTTGATATTTTTTTTCCTGTTTTTTTTCTTTTCCCCGTAAAATAGTAAATGGCAACATCCATATCCAAAATACATACCGTAATTGGCACTCTATGTTTTCAAATGTATTCATTTCCCCCGGCAAAATGTGACCTTGCATCTTTTGAACCGATTATTTTAAACATGTAAAGCAGCAAAGAAAAACAAACAGAGTGGGAACTGGCGTCATTCCTCACCTGCTCAGATGCGGTTGGAAACAAGGGAAATGGTTCCACCGGGACCGCCTGTCAAACAGAGCAAGAAAAAAAAAAACACATGCTAAGATCAGTTCCTCATTTCGACCCTACCGCTAATTCAAAAAAGGGTTACAGAACAATGATATCATTTGCGTCTTAAAGTAGATGGTGAGGAAATGATGGCTATTGGCCCAAGTCATGCATGCACATGTAATTGTGACACTGGACATGTACACATATTCACTCATACGCAACATATGTTTGCCTGCTGTCCCATGCAACTATTTTGACCACGAACAGACAAGTCACACATAGTCTGTTAGACAAATTCGGTGATGAGCAAAGCAGAATACCAACATGGATATTATTGGCTTACTGCAGCTACTGAAGAAGTTTGATTGAATTGCAGATGCAAAACATTGTAAATACCTGACAAACCAACCAAGTGTCATTACAGTGTGGTTTCATGCACTTCATATCGCTGTGTTCTGTCTAAAACATGTACATACTGTACGTGTATGGCTTTGTGCAAATATTTGGTTTTATTTCAGCTGAAAGTAGAATTCCATCCAAACTCGACAAAATGATTGCATTTAAAATGTGTTCAGTGCTCTTAATTTTCTTGAAATGTATCATAAGAAGCATTATCCTACAGTCATAATTCCAAAACCAAATTGAGTACCTAGATCAGATAATAATAATAATAATAATAATAATATAAGGACTATTCAACAAGTGCCCACTAAAGGGTAAAATTAAAGCGAGTCCGCAGTCAAAATGAGACCAAAACTGAGCTCATATTTAACGACAGACATATGGGCCATGTGAAAGGACGCACCAGACAACCTTGCAGTCTGACTTTTGAGTGAAACTATCGTGCATAAGATATCAGCTGGTCCAACCAAAACTTGTGGATTTGCTGAACTGTCCAGCTAAAAGACTTTTCCATTGAGCAAGACTTAATAATCCGTGACAGTTTAGTCGGCATGGCATGCAACCACAACCACAAAGACAAAGCAGGTGTGTCATGAAGCGTTTTAATTTGCAGTTCCCGTTAGAAACGGACGACTGGAAATAGTTCGAAGTACAGGAAATACATCAAGAGGAATCAAACATGGGGAATGCAGTTGTAAAAAAAATAAAAAATAAAAAAAAAGGTGTGATGTGGTATTTATTGATGAATTTCATTGCCTTATTTTATTTAAATGATCATTACTGTGGTTTCACAACTGCATGCTTTATGGAGAAAAGGAAGTTCCAATTCCCCACAACTTTTCACTGATCTATTTACGATAGTGTTTTTGGGCAACATTTTTGACAGACCTCTGTTAGGATAGGAATATCTTTTGTTGTCTCCTCAGTTAAAAAGGGCCCCAAGGCCGAATAGATTCAATTTGCAGATGTAAATTGACATTTGAAAAAGCTGCTGGATTATACTCAAACTTGGAATGTGTTTCACATCAATAATGCCGGATTTCCAAGTTACACTTCAGTGGCGTGACAGAGACACATTTGCAACTGAGGTCATGACTCAAGAGCAGAAACTTGATGCACATTTGGCATTCATGCTAAAATGTGTGATTTGTTAAACATGCCACTGAATAACCAGATCGCGAGTATAGCTACACTCGGGGTCAAAAGTCAAAGTCAGCTTCTACTTGGATCATTACAAATCCTCTTGATGTTGAAGCTTGACCTACAGCCGCACCTTCAGAGACGCACCGGGCCCCAAATTCAATCCAGCAATTTGAGATGGAGAAAATGTTTTTTGTTCCATCCGCCGTGTGGCGGGGCCCCAAGTGCTAATCGATGTGACCGCGACACTGATTCTAGGTCTTATCATGTGGTGTCAACCAAAAATACTTTAATCATCGAGGCACATTATGTCATGTTGGCACCTGCCTTATTAAATTTGGTGTGACATTGCCAATGACTTAAAGCAAGACCTAACCTAACACGTGCTGCAGACTGCAGAGTGTAATTCATGCCTGACTTGTGTGCTTGTTGTGGTTTTGATATTATACATCACCAGCCTAACCTAAAGAAAATATTCGTACAAGATACAACAGCCTGTATAATGATTTATACTACAGGTAGTCCTCGAGTTACGAACATTTGTCTTACGAACATTTGCAGATATGAACAGAGTCTGACTGATGTCCATAAATGTCATAAAATACTGTATTGTGCTCTCAAGTTCATATTTTTTTACTCTCTCTCTAACTATGTTGTTATATCCATCCATCCATTTTCTTTTCCGCTTATTCCTCACAAGGTTCGCGGGGGGTGCTGGAGCCTATCTCAGCTGGCTACGGGCAGTAGGCGGGGTACACCCCGGACTGGTTGCCAGCCAATCGCAGGGCACACAGAGACGAACAACCATCCACACTCACAAGCACACCTCGGGACAATTCGGAGCGCCCAATTAACCTGCCATGCATGTCTTTGGAATGTGGGAGGAGACCGGAGTACCCGGAGAAGACCCACGCAGGCACGGGGAGAACATGCAAACTCCACCCAGGAAGGCTGGAGCCCGGACTCGAACCTGAATCCTCAGTACTGGGAGGCGGACGTGCTAACCACTCACCCACTACCCACTATGTTATATATGTATTTTTAATTTGTTGCAATTTAATTTTATAACAAAATGTAACGTCTCGACTTACCAACAGTCTCTTGAAACCCATTATGTTTCTAAGTTGAGAACTACCTGTATAAGTTGCTGTGTATTTGTTGAATATAGGCTCTCCTTACGTCTGGTTCAAAGATGGCTCTGTGTATTGGAAATTAGAAAGCAGGGAACTAAAATGAAAATGTGGAGGGGTCCAGTGACATGGGTTTTTTTCCATGGCAAAGCTCCAAACCTCAAAATGTTTAGCTTTCCTAATGATATGAATATACACAGTCTGTGGAGAAAATACAACCACATGATGATGCACAGCATATACCCGTGATATAGAAATCTGGGATTTTTTGGGGGGGGAGAATGCTTGAGTATTCCTGCATTTCCCAAATGCCAACCCACCTGTGCACCCCTTCAGTAAATAATGTGTAGAAATGAACGCAAATGTTCCACATCTCTGAAGTTGCACTGATAACTGACTAGACTGACCTGTAACTGATTTGATCCTGTGCTAAAAAAAAAAAAAGATCAAGTAGTCATTGGATGGCAATGTGATGATCCCTTAGGATATCTTATAATAAATTCAGAAGTGTAAGAATGTATTTCCATGTGTTTTAGTACTTTCTTCCCCCTTTGTATTTACTTTGTTTCCTTTCCTCTAGATCTTGAGTTCCGGACTATTTTTAGGTTTTACCCGTTTAATATTTTACTTTTCAATTTGTATTTAAAATGAGAATCTGTCAAGAAGCATCAAGGGATAACTTATTCCCTCTTAGAATTGCAGGAGCTAGTACTATAGTATATCAGAAAAGACTTGTACTATTTTTCTTTCAGTCTTAAAGTATATGTAGTAAGTATGGAACTACAGCACTGTATTATACTCAAAAAAATGATTGTAATTGTAAAGCATTTACAGGGACAATGTTTACCCTTACAGACCATCATATGAATTTGCCTTAGCTTTGGAACTCCAAATCTCAAAGGCTCTTAACTTAGAAAATAGATTACAGTATTAAAGTAAATGTCGTCAAATCCTCACAAAAATATACTAGCTTCAATTTTCACTATTCATTTCCTTTCCAATCTTGACTGCTTACAATTACAGAAAATGGAGTGCAGCCTTTTCTTTTTCTTTCTTTTTTTTTTTTTTTGTGGTTGCAAAGGATTTCACTTGAGGTAACATGACTCCCTGCCTGATCCTCTTTTTTTTTACCCATTGCTCAGTGAGCATCTCTCTTTATCATTCAATGAATTATCAACTTCTACCTGCCTAAATCTTTTCATGAACGAGTGCCTCCTGCGTGCATGACGAACGTGTTAGGACTCAAGTATCACATTGAGAAAGTGCAGGAACAAACTTATGGAGAAGAGAATCCAGCTTCAAAATAATTTTCATTTATTCCAGTCAACCATCTGTGAATGATGACAAAAATCACATCAAAATAAATTTTCTCATGCGCCAAGATTCTGTTCCCATTGCTTAAAGTTTTATAATATATTTGTGACGTGTTCAATACAGGATGTTCTATTACTATTTTTCACCATTGTTGTGTCTTTGGCCATACAGCAATTGAAACATTAAATTTGAATGAAATAATTTTGCAAATGAGTGGTTTATTTTATGTATTTATTACAAAGTATTCTTGTTTATCCATTGCATACAGACTTTCACATGTGGGAAATTATTAAACCTCCATAAACTGCGGTGTCCTGTGGTCACCTCCATCTTTCCAATCAGTTCTTCCATCCATCTACTGGTCAACAGCATTGACCAAAATGAAACACTTACTCTGAAGCACATAGCATGTTTCCAAGTTGGACAACTTTTCATTTTAAACACACCATAAATAAGAAGGGGATCGTTGTTGCATGGACATCAACGCATTGTTGGAGGCAATCAATCATTCTGAGTGTAGGCACTAAGAGCATCTGCATCAAGGTTCTCTTCATGCTTTATGAAGGGAATATTTCTTCACAGATGCTTGTGGCCCACATAAGCCTTAAAGCATGTTAATTTGAAAAATACATACAATACGGCAAATGATTAGTTGACAGTTATAAAACAGGATTGTAAGCAGTACCTGTGCCATTCCAGTTTTGTTAAAAAATAATAATAATAATAAAAGACTGTAACAGTGTGGAGTGGATACGTCATTTTAATGTAAAATTTTAGGTTTTAGTCATCTAAATGTGTACTAGAGGAAGACACAGGAGTGGGTTTTCATACCTGCCTCATCCCACTCCCACAGAACAAATCCTGTCCCGTCCGCTCCCGGTGAAAACGAATCCCGTCCCATCATCGCTGTTTACAAGAAATCCAGAAGCACCATTGCCTTGTGGGTCATGGATTTCTTTTGACTAACGTTAGTGGTGTATACGATTATGTAAAGAAAAATACAAATGGCTGCACATCTGTCCGAGTCCCCGTCCCCCACCAAGATGATTGTAAACTTTCACATTATATTTGATCAGAGTAGCTAATTTTGTGCTTCAAAATACTAATGTTGAGTTGTTTATCACTAAGACATTACAGATATAAAGAAACAATAGGTCCGTTTCCATCACCCTTTTTCACAAAAAAAAAAAGCGATATTGTACTATTTCGGTTAGGGATGTTCGATACCACTTTTTTTCAGACCGATAACGATACTCAGACCCTCAGTACTCACCGATACCGATACCAACTGCCTATACCAGTAGTACATTTTGACAAATAAAAAACAAAAAATCACTAAAAGATATTTTTAAACAAATATATTTCCTTTAATTTTGACAAAAAAACAGCACAGTCACTCTTCAATAGTCTTAACGCTCAAAATAAAACACAAAAATGCTCTTTTAGTTTAAGATTCACAATTTTGAAGTATTTCCACACCAGTGAAGTTTTGGTGAAAAACTGCTGCAAGCTAGCGCCAGTTACAGGCAAGGAGGACTCACTTAACGTCTTCCCCCTCTGCCATCGGTCGCTTTTACTCGTCTGCGTCACGAGTACTCGAGTACTTGAAAAAAGGCTGGTATCGGCCCGATACCGATACCTGGTATCGATACTCGCCCATCCCTAATTTCGATAAATTACAATTTCGAATTATCGGTGTTTCCATTGAAGAGCGTTTCGCTTCTGAGGCGCAATTCTCGGACTGTCCCGTCTCGCGAGACCTCGCTGTTCTGTAGGAGATACTCATGATGTTGACGGTAGACGGACGCCGGGTGTAGTGGTATTACTTTAAAAACACTCTCCCCTCATCGGTCGGTTTCGGGCGTTTAGTGTTGGTGTCCCTCGGCAGTCAGCAAGCAGTTCCGACACAAAAGTGAGTGGACCCGTACTTCCTACTTCCTGTAATCCTAAAATGTTGTTGTTTCCAGAAGCTGCATGGGTAAAACGCGGGTTACAAATTGTTAAAAGTTTCTGATGTTTTCTTGCCTCCTCCCTGCTAAATTAACCAGTCATGGCAGGACAGGATTTCAAGCTCTCCTCTCCTTCAACTTCTCGAAGGAGGCTCGCTTGGTTACACATCTCTCTCTTTTGCGCTCATGACGTGCAGTAAGGCGATACAAAACACTTCAGCATGTAAAACTAAAATACAACATCAACATAAATAATTCTCAAAGCAAATATTAGTCAATTGTAAGTAAAAAATAAAATAAAATACACATTAGCAAACCACGTGTTACAATCCTTTCCTCCGCGACCGGGCAGGTGTCACATGACTACTAATGCGCAAAAAGTGTTTCCATTACACTTTTGAGAAATAAGTCTTTTTCGATACGTCTCAAAAATCACCTCATGAAAGCGCAAAAACTTTTGTGATATTTGAGACTTTTTTTTCCACAAATCCAGTTGCGAAACATGCCTTTTGCGCAAAACTGAGGGTAATGGAAACGCACCTAGTGGTGATTGTGTGTTTATTTTTTGGGTTTTTTTTGACTGATGGCCAGTTTTATCTGCAACAGCCAATCACAGCCTTGGTGAAAGGTATACAGACTTATAACGTAAGCAATGAATACGTCAATGTTGACGTGCGAGAGTCATGTACATGTTCCAAAGCTGAAAGTTTTTTTGGGGGGGGTTTTTGATATTGTGTACTGCGGCAAGACATATCTGTAAAATATGTACATAGTATAATAAGGAGCATCAGAGTACGACAAGTGAAGACAGACATACTACATACATACTAGAGAGCCACGTGAAAAAAGAAGCCACCGGAGCCACAAACTGTTTGGACATCAAAATTTATGTTTGATTTTGCTTCCCTTTTTTCATATTAATTCTTCAAACACCAATCAAACAGGTGGCCCGTTGGAAGTGATACGTCAGTGCATTCTCCATATTGGATGTGGCAATTGTGTCATTAAATCGGCAAATAATTAGTAAGATAGAACTAGAATGACATCCCCTCAAAGGTTGGTTCCTTGTTAAGCCAATGAGTTGTGGCTTGATGATACATCTCAGAAGAGAAAGTGAACGAGGCATCTTTACAAATGGCTTTGCCTCATCCAATACGGCTGTGGTGACGACATACTCGCGACGTCGTCTATGTGTATGTACTGTAAATAATTATTTATAATAATACTTGCTAACGGTGGTCGCCAAGGGCGCCATTCATAGATGGATGCACGGCAATGCTACGTGAATCTATCAAAATATATAGAGCAAAGTATATGCTGTTTGTAGGGTATTCATAATAATTGAGCCCTCCAGTTGACCCTTAGAAATTAGACACTGTACATGCACACAGCTAATCATTATTGTAGTATGGAAGACTAAAGATGGAGATGCCGGGGATTGAACCCGGGGCCTCATACATGCTAAGCATGCACTCTACCATTGAGCACAATCCCCTTCAAATAACAGCATTGATCCCCAGCTCCGCCCGAAATTGATTCTTCCCTACCGAGTCATGCAGACATGGTTTTTGATGTAACTGATCAAGAAAATGACAGTACTGTATTAGCAACGAGTCAAAACTAAACACTCACACAGCTGGTACTGATATCACACATGTTCTGTTTCTTCTGTTTGAAGCCAAGACTCACCATCAATTCAAAATCATTTTACAGTCTATAAAAACTTTAAATGATTTGTTCCCAAATATACTTTTTTATTAGTCGGCAATACAGATTGAGATCCAGCTCTTGATTCTTTTTAGCCATTACATACTTGGCATGCATGTAGTTTGGAAGTGGAATTGGAATTGTTTATCACCATCCTAAAACACAAGAACGCAAAGGTAACTGAAAATTAAATTGTTTGAACGTGTGAATGTAATTGTGCAAGGCCAATAACATCAAGCAGTACGGTTTGCTTGCCATAATGTAAGGCGAAGCAACAGTGGCACTGAAGATACAGGAAGCATAGCCGAAGGTGAAGATGAGTTGAGGTTTCCTTTAGGAGCGACCAGGTTGGATAAGATTAGAAATTAGCTCATGAGAGGGACAGCTAAGGTTCGATATTTTGGAGACAAAGTTAGAATGACCAAGCTGTAGGTTGAAACATCCAACGAGAGATAAAAAAAATAATAAATAAATAAATAAATAAATAAAATTGGCATAAAGGTGATGAGGATGTAGCTGCCAGGCAAGTGAGCAAGAGGAAGACCTATGAAAAGGTTGATGAATGTAATGCGAGAAGACACATAAGCAGTTGTTGTTAGAGAGGAGGATGCAGATGTTTGCTTAGTACAAAAGAATCCACGAATGGAATGAGAAAAAATAAACATAATCGTTTCAAAGCACTGAATTGAATCAGAGGAAGAGAAAATTTTTCATTTAGGAGTCACACGCATCAATGTTGTGGTTTTCAGTTTTGGCCATTGCATTTTTAATATTGCACACCCCCTGGGGGATGCTCACAAAATCCCTGGGCTTCACAGCAGTCACCCTGCTCCACGCCGACGCTGACCAGTGAGTTATGAGTTTGACACATGCAACATGCTGGTTTCACTAAGGAAAATGCACTTTTTAAAAACAGGATTTAAACAAACAAACTACTTCTCAATTTACAGATCTGGGCTTTTCTTAACGTGTGGGGGTGATTTTGTCCTAAACCCCAACACCCCCCCAGCCTGTATTTTGCACATTTTGTGTTTGTTTTGTAAACAGCGGGAACTTTCTGTGGAAAGACAGTGTTTCCAACCCTCCAGCCAATCGCAGAGCGGGGGGCGGCGTGTCGCAAACGGGGCCGGGCGAACGTGTCAGCTGCGTGACGTCACTCCCGCGGTAATTTGAAAGCACGCACGGATTTTTTTTCTTCACTCACTCATTCACACACGTAAGCTTCTGTGAGTGAGTGAGTGAGTGAAAAAATAAATAAATAAATAATCCGTGCGTGCTTTCGAATTGCCGTGGGAGTGACATGACATGTTCGCCCCCGTTTGCGATACCCCCCGCTCTGCGATTGGCTGGAGTTGTGTAAACACTGTCTTTCCACAGAAACATCCCGCTGTTTACAAAACAAACACAAAATGACAAAATACAGGCTGGGGGGGGCATAGGACAAAACCACCACCAAAGATTAACATAAACCCAGATGTGTAGACTGAGAGAAATGTAAGTGTGTACATCCTGTATTTAAAAAGTGCATTTTCCTGAGTGAAACCGGCATACTGGGCCTTTAACTCAGGAGCAGGGGCAGCGTTATTCTAATATAATTACTTCCATGAGAACTTGGGAAACAGTATATCTATTTGGTTTGGAAAAGAGAAAGGAGTTGGAACGTGACTGTACCCTATAACTATATTCTCTGTCACATCCATTGCATAACACTTCAATGAGCAGGCAGGTATGGCCGCCAAAAAGCTAAGCAGTTCATGTACCTTTCAAAACTACTTGGAAGAAACAATAACTTCCCATCATGAAAAGCCATCAATTTTGTTCTTGTCTCCGACAGAAAAAAAAAAAAAAAAAAAAACATCTTGCAGAGTTCAAGTTTTATTCCTGTACATGTGAGCGTGGTGAACAATTCGTACCCTCTCTGAAGCTCAAAAATATAAACAGCACACTTTATTTAATGTTATTATTATTATTTTTTTATTTCATGCTAAATCCTGTCTCATTCATAAAGAGTATCTAAATACAGTATCGGAAACAAGCCAAGACAACGACAGAAACGAATGCAAGAATTTGAGCAATCGACTGATTTGTAATACATGCATCCCCTTCTTCAGATTGTGATTGCAAATATTTATTCAGCACCACTGAGGGCCCAAGCAGTACTGAAGATCATGTTGCAGTGGTTGGAGATGGATTATACATCCTTTCAACCAGCAAGCCCCCAGGACACAAAAGCGAAGAAACTGCTGCAGCCCAAGCGGCGAGAAACCGCCGATGCGCACAGGCGCTGCGCGTGTAGGCTCCACGTTCACCGCAACACGCACACAGCAGCCACCCCCGACAGCAAACGCGGTTCTACTTCTGATAAAAACACCCACTCAGCCATGACAACATCCAGCTATTAGTTAAACTATTGAATTGTAGTTAAAAAGCTTTCAGTCTCTCTGGAGTATGTACTTAAACAAGGCCATCGGTTTGCTGTTACAGTAGATCACCAAAAATCCATACGGACCCATAAAAAGAGACAATTTGTTTTGCCCTTTCCTGCACCAGGTCAGCAATGGCAAGAAGAAAAATCAGCAATTAGTAGTTATTCACAAAGCTGAATCACAGCCCTACAGTAGGTTCTAGCTAGGCTAATGTATTATAGAAATGGGCAATTTGGCATGTAGTGGTTTGGGATCAATTCCCTCAAAGTCCCCTTCACAATTGTGTCGTGATTGACTGGAGACAAGTCAACAATGCCTTCCGCCCTTCGTCAGCTAGAGCGACTCCAGCTTCCCTGCTCTAAGCTTAAATACGATAAGTGGGAGAGAATAGACAGACAATTCAGGTGGCATCATGACGGACAGCTTGGGTCTCATGCTGACCAATCTTGTGTAACGTCTCAAGAGTAGTAATTACCAGATCCATACCATCATGAGGGAAGTTACTCAACCTACAACTGGTTGATCAAATCAGCTGGAATTGTTTTTGTTTTTAGTGTTAGATCACTAACGATTCACAAACTTTAGTAATATATTTAAAGTAGAAGTCAACCCACAAAAAAAAAATGTTCTATGTGCCCACACCGGTCTAAACATGACATTATGATAAATATTGCAATTGCGGAATATGACTTAAGCAGCAAAATCAACCGTTTTTTTATCCATTGTTTTGCCATTGCAGCCCTTTTGCCACTTGCTGTTGACTGAAAATGACATCACACTTGCTTAGGTAAGCCGTGATTGGTTGTTACTTGAGCAACTCGGGTCATTTTCAGTCGACAGCAAGGGGCAAAATGGATGCCCCCTGAGATGGGGGGGGGGGGGGTTGCTACTTAGTTCATGTTCCACAAATGCCATATTAATCACAATATGCCGTGTTTGTACCGGTAGGGGCGCATAGAACATATTATTAATGGGAATTTTTGGGGGGTTGACTTCCTCTTTAATGCATTAGTTCATTTGAGAAGATGTGTGCTAAATGCCATGAAAGCTCTTCACAGCAAGATTTGATCTCAAGTGCCCCTGATATACAATTAGACAGGGCTGCTAGCTATAGAGCCAATTTCATGCAGGCTGGCAGTCAGTCTCGAGCGTGATTAAGTTTTTGATGCCTAAATAATAGGGCAGCCCTCTTCCATTATCATGAAGATGCAATACAAAAACATTTCATTCCACATGCCCGTAATGAAAACATTTAACTGAGCTCAGATGAACATGAATACCAGCCACGTCTCCTTCAATCCTAAACAAACATGTCATCGCTCAACAGGGGTGCTTCTTTAATGCAGAAAGTATCCTCACTCTCACAATAACTATATTGAAAGGTCTCACAAGCGTCCAACTAATATTGTAGTTTTCATCTGGGCCCTAAAGCACTGAGCAAGACGAATGACTGAGAGATCACACTGGCACACACGGTCTGGTTTCATTTCATTTGCATGTTAAAGGGGATCTCCCAGTGTGTGAGAAAGCTTGTGTCAAACAAAATGAGTTGAGCAGAGAGGACCCAGTAACCACCACCCAGCAAAGAAAGCAACAGGGACAAGGGGCATGCATGAATCATTTGAACCAAAGGCCAACAGTGGGCCGGAATTTCCTTCCTTCCTATTTCCTTCAAGCTTTGAAAGACATACATCGTTTGTTTTATTTCACCGTTCCAAAACAAAAGCAAGACATTAGCGTATTTGTGGATTTGGAGATATTTTGTAGTTTGCAGTTTGTAGTAGTTTACATTAGTAGTAGTAGTCGTAGTAGTTTGTAGTTAGTTTTGTAGTTTGCAAAGGAAAATACTAGGGGTGTTAAAAAAAATCGATTTGGCAATATATCGCGATACTACAGCACGCAATTCTCGAATCGATTCAAAAGGCAGCCGAATCGATTTTTTAACACACATTTTTTATGGAAATATATTCAACAAAACGTCTAACTTTCACACTTTAAGCATGGAAAATTTGTTATATTAATGGAACATTAAGCCTGAATATTTTATTTCAATTCCTGTTTGTTAAATACAGTGGCTCACAGTTATAAAACTGAAGTTTCAGATCAATAAATAATACAATTTCATACAAATCTTACAGGGTACATGTACAAGTTTACTGAAAGGTATTTTCTAAATTGAGTAAAAAAAATAATAAAAAATAAAATAAAAATCGCAACAATCAACTTGTAAATTCATATCGGGATTAATCGGCATCGAATCGTGACCTATGAATCGTGATACGGATCGAATTGTCAGGTACGAGGCAATTCACACCCCTAGAAAATACAGTACTCTTTTAGTTAAAATAATACTAAATATTAATACAGCACATATTTTGCAAACTGGTTTTCCATTTTTTGTAAGTTGCTTAAAAACAAATACAAAAATACAAAGAATAAATATGGCTATTAAAAAAAAAGAGGCCGGGTATTTGTTTGCTTACAAGCACTGAGTCATCATGATAATGTTCTTGTTTTCTGTGTATATGCTTTGCACTCTCAGTAGCTACAGTATTGTGCATTTCAAATTAATTTCATCTCACAGCATGTCATTAAATGTTTTTAATTTATAGTCAAATGTGCCATGATGATTTATCTTGAAGTGCAATTGTGTGGTTTTGAGTTGTACACTATTGTTACACTATAGGGCAATATTTCTTATCACAAACATTCACAATTTGCAACTTGTCAAACATACAAGCGAACCCAGCAGGCAATTTATTGAATAATTACTACCGACATTTTAGAGTTTATGCAATTTAATTTAACTGTGCGCGTTTATGTTTTTAAAAATGCTCAAAACGGTTATCAAGTCAAACAACAGCCAATGTCATTCTCTTTTACACAAGACTGCAACTTGTGCGGCGTGAAATTTGCTGTAGGAGCTGAAAGTGTCCTTGCTTGGCTGAAGAATCTCATTTCATGACAACAATGACAGACAATGCCTGTTGTCCGAGACAATAATCTGGGTCATTGCCCTCGACTGAAAGAAAGCACCACATTCAACGACAACAATGCATCTCAAGACATAAAAGACAAGTTTTACATGGGAGATCTTTGGAAAAAAAAATAAAAAATAATTCTGTCAAAAGCCTAGAATTAATGCTCAAACACACTACGGTCTGTCCAGTGCACCTGTGATCACAACCTGTGAGCCAATACAATCGATTAATCAAATATATATATATATATATATATATATATATATATATATATATATGTTGTTAAAATCTAATTAGAAATACAATTGTGATTGTGTTGTGGTTTTCAATGGTGTCAACAAAGTGTCAGTTCTGAGTCCATCATAGTGAGTGAGAGGTGTTACTATTTTTTTTTCTGTTTTTTTTAAGATATCCCAGCAGCTTATTCCGTATGGACTTGTCTCGGAGGCCAAGGTGTCAAAAGTTTAAATCCTGCTCTGGAACAAAAATGTTGAAATGAGGACTGGCTGTTCTTGAGCGCTGTCAACGAGCCCCTGATTGAGGCACCTGAGAAAGCCACGTGATTGTAATAAATAAAGAGATGGAACTGATGTCTGGCGTAGTGTATTCATTCTCTAATGGTACTCAATGTGAAAACATGGCAAGAGTAGACTAACAACAAGCTGAATATACCACACCTATCAAACATTCATATAAATAGCAGGGTGTGGAATTTAAATAGGTGAACTGAACCGTCAGATGAAATACATGTCAGCATCCGGAGGCATTCTGGCAACCCACCGAAGGTAAGTAAACACGTCAGTCATCACACACTTCCTCACACTTGCGAAGCACTGATCTTTTAATCTAAATGAAAAACATATGCATACTAAAAGGGGAGGGGGCATAACGAAAGGCATGTTTTCCATGAGAAGAGGCGCCTCTGTGAAAATAAACTGTTGTGCAGAATTTTTATGTGCAAACGCACACACGAACGCTTACATGCACATATTTTGTAATAAAGGGAGATTCTATGACATTTTAAAGTGTGTGAGCTAGATTGGAATAAAATGGTGCAAATTTGAAAGACTGCCGAAATGGCACTTTGCATCAAAAACCATTTTATGAATAAGAGATCATGCCAGATTACCTGCAACATTCAATGCTTGGTAGCTTCAAACAAGCAGATTTATGACACCCAAAGACTAAATGCATCGCCGCCACAAAAAAATCATTAAATTGACTGAAGGAATGGTGTGAAGTTGTTTTTTTACAGTATAGACAGGGGTGCACATACAAATCTTAAGTATGGTTATCAAATGAGCATCAGAGGTTGTGCTCATTTTTTTTTTTTGCTCATTTTTTTCCCTACCCACCAACCTCATAGATGAACTTCACAGTTTCTGCAACCTTTAGAACAGGGGTCTCCAAGTTCGGTCCTCGAGAACCCCTATCCAGCCTGTTTTCCATCTCTCCCTCTTTCAGCACAGCTGAATCTAATGAACAGCTAATCAGCAAGCTTTGCAGAAGCCTGATAACGAATCCGATCATGAATCAGGTGTGTTAGTGGAGAGAAACATGGAAAACAGGCTGGATAGGGGCTCTCGAGGACCGAACTTGGAGACCCCTGCTTTAGAAGGTTAAACTGAAAAGTCAAGTATGCGCTGCTTTTATTTTGATGTGCGTGCGTGTCAGCAATGCTACTGAACAAGCACAATGGCTTGTCTTCATTGTTGCCAACTTAAATGTATAATCGCTCTTTTCCAATCATTCTAGCAACGATGAAACAAACAAACAAAAAATCAAATAGCACCAACACCAACTATGGACCTCTTAACAATATTCTTTCTTGCAAAGTGGGGCGTAGAAAGGAATTTGCCCTGGTTGTTCTCACGATTGCAGCACACTTGAAAAATATAGACGATAAATGTTGACAATGTAGACATTTTTTTGCGACTGTTAATTAAATAGTGATTTAATGTTACTACATGGAGATACATCATTTTAAGAAGAAGATAAAAATCCTTTTTTTTTTTTTTTTTGGTCATGTACACGAGTAAACAAAATTTGACCAATCCCAACAAACACCATGCTGTGCTGTTGGTGGAACCCGGTGGAGGAGGGGGCTGTTAATAAGTGCCTTTTGAGAGGTTCGAGTAGTCTGTCATGCTCAAGCACACCACAGCTCTGTACCCGGGGTTCCACAGCTGTCCATTAAAAATTAGATATATTTTACATACACATCGATCATAATCATAATTGTAAAGAAGACTAAAGCTGGAGATGCCGGAACGTGTGTCTGTCAGAAGGCGATGGCTATAAAAACCAGTAGTGGAGACCACCAGTTTTTATTTTAATTTAATGTGAGTTCTGGTGACCGAGAAAACCAGTCAGTTATATTTGAGACAAATGGTGATATTGTGTATGTGGAAGAAGTTTTTTAAGTTCTTTGACTTCATCTCATAAAAAAAATGGGTGCAAAAACAAAAGTGCTGTGTTTATATTTTTATTGAGTATAGAAAAGCTTTAATAATAGTAGTGATAGTCCCAATTACTTACACCTCCATTTTTTTTTCACTGTTTTACTGTTTATCTCCCATACCCTTTTGAAATACCATTATGGCTATGTTAAAAGTTATTTTTAGTGTATGCCGCAGGCCGCTCAAAACAGTGGGTGGGCCACAAATGGCCCCCAGGCTGCAGTTTGAACACCACTGTGTTTCAAGTGTGGTAAAATATTTAAACAATGTACTTTTTTTTTTTTTTTTTTTTTTTTTTTTTTTACACTTTTGCAATAGTATAAAAAGCTAGTCTGTTGTTCTTTCTTTCATGAATATGGCGAGTTTCACTGGGAAGTCTTTCGACTTCTTCCCTAACTTGGTTTGATCATCCATGTAAAAACAACATATGTAAGCAGTTAAGGTAGAGACTAATAATGTAAAGCAGGAAGAGTCATGTTTCAAAAGTTCACTTGAGGGCTCAGGGCGAGAAGCAGCAGGCTCAACTCACAAAGGTGCTTTTGACTAGCGCGTTGGCAGGGCGCTGGTGAAGAACGAGCTCTGCCTGCCCAATGAGGCTCGCTCAGGTCCGGTTCATCGCAGCAGGTTCAAATGACTTGCATGGAATCTTTTCTGGAGCGATCTGAAGATGATCTGTGACAAGTCTCCAAACTCAGCCAGGTCAAGTGCCACAATATTCAGAAATGTGACTTTTTCTTCTTTATCTTCTTCTTTTAAAATTCACAGTTTAGCCTATATAGGTTACCAGGGAAACTGAAGTAGTCCCTCTTACTGTGTGCATTTTTGTTTTTGTTTTTTTGAAACTGGAAATTTCCCTTCCAATGGCAAGGTTGTAAATTTCACAGACAACAAATCTGATTCATGACTCAGGACAGCAACACATATTCATCATTTACACCACTGAAACCACATTTTAGCTATCTTGCAGATGAAAAGTTCCTCTGATGCCTTTGCTTTGTCTGCAAGGGTCGTAGGGTTCCATCTTAAAAGTCGGACAGGATTTAAAAGTAGGGGGGACAAAACAAAAACGTGCTCAGTTCATGAGCTTTTTGTGGCTTCTTTCAGACAATTTCTTCCAAAAGAAGGAGATGCCTAAACAATTTATCTTCAGACAGACTCGTGCATGCTCAATCTCAATGCTAAATTAGCAATTTCCTTGGTTTACTAGACAAGCTTAATTAAAATGAGTAAAGTGTTTCTATTAATTCTGTCATTTTGTGTATTTAATCCATAGAAAACAAAAACATGAATGCCTAATATTTTTAAATGCAGAAATCTATGCTTCATGAAATAACCCAGAATTGTCATCACTGTTAAACGTCTTGACATGTTACTGCCCAAATTTTCACGTTGCTGCTGCTGGCAGAAATTTAAGTAACAGCTCAGTTCTCTTTGGTGGTTTCTGACCATCCATCATCCTCTGGATCACACACCAGAAGTTTTTAAAAGGTTTCAAGTCCAGAGATTGTGTTGGCCATGACACGCCTTTGGTGTGTGGCATTTACAATGTCCTTCTGCAAATAAATAAATAAATAACCCTAAGGGGCATATTCACTAAAGGTTTGTGTCGCCTTTGCACGGCGCTAACCGGTAAAAATGCATCAATCCGGGAGCGCTTAATTCACTAAACACGCGCAGATGGGGAAATCCGTCACCACACAACTACAACCACAACTGCACCCGCAGTCTGCGCCCAGTTACCCACCTATTCACTAAGGATATTGCTCTAATCATATACCGGCGCAAACACGCCCACAAAACGTGACAGCTTGGAGCAAATTTGCACCTGATTTACCACACACGGCAATGGATTTGCACCAAGAACATGGTTGTAACAGTTGCAAGAAAGATGACATTATCAGAAAGCGAGGTTGGACCGAGAGTAAGCGTTTAGAGCGCCATTAACATGTACAGAGCAGAGAGGACGACAACGATGTCATTCATTCATAAAGTACAAATGATTGGTGCGAGGTTGGCATGGGCGTACAGTATGCATCTGGCACGTAAGAATGATCGTAAAATGCCTCCTCGCTATTGCCGATCAGCCCGGGTTACGTTATGTGTCCTAAACTAACATGGAAATCTCTCTCTCACTCTCTCACTCTCACTCTCTCCAACCCCCTAGATAATTTGCATACATTTGACGCAAAATATGCCCACCCCAATGCACATCTAGTTTGTGTGACGCAAATAACGTTTATGGAAAGCATGCATTAACCTGCCGCAACCTCGATCACGAGATAGAGAGAGAGAGAGAGAGAGAGAGAGAAAGAGAGAGAGAGAGAGAGAGAGAGAAATAGAGAGAAAGAGAAAGAGAGAGAGAGAGAGAGAGAGAGAGAGAGAGAGAGAGAGAGAGAGAGAGAGACAGACAGACAGACAGACAGACAGACAGACAGACAGACAGACAGAGGGGGGGCATTTCCATGTTGGTTTAGGTTTAGGAATAAAATAAAATATACCCTGCAAATGGCTGGCGACCAGTACAGGGCATGCGCCTTTGGTCTAGGGTGTAACCCACTAAGCCCAGACACACTGGGGCAGCCTGCGGCTCGTGTGTTTTTGGGTTGTTTTTTTTTTTTTAGAGAAATCGCGATTCCAGACAACGTGATCACGTAAGATCGCCAAAGCTTTGTTTTGTTTTGTTTGTTTTGTTTTGTTTTTTCAGCACCCCGCATTGACTCATTGATATATATAAGATAACGTATCACCAAACACTTACTTGTAAGTTGGTCCATCTGGTTCCTGACTTTAAAACAGCCGCAAGGGTAACCGATTTATTATTGGCCGCCGTCCCTAGAACTGATACCTTGAAATAACTTGACCTGGCATCGGCCCGATGTCTGGTGTCAGTACTCGTCCATCGTCAATATTAATTGTATTGTACCTTATGTAACGTGCATGTCCACTATGGGATTTTAATGCTGCTGTTTTAGAATGGCGCTTTCACTAATGGAAAAATAACTATATTGACAAAGAAAAGTTTTTTTTTGTTTTTTTTTATTATACACTTGCGACATACAGGATTCTCATGAGAATCTACATCACATTGACATAAATCACTGTCAAAAATATAAATAAATAACCACCCTTTATCTTGACTAAATGATGATGCTAAAACTACACTATAAGAGACAGCAGATGATGTTCGACCAATAGATGATCGACCGTGACAAGCTATGGTATCTGATAACATTGTTGTACACAAAAAAATGAGTTTCAACATGGTCCAAAACAAATCGTGTTCAAACCAAATTCAACACTGAAAGCACAAAATACACTGGTGTCACTTTAAGTGGTTTTATGTTTGTTTTTTTTTTGTTTGTTTGTTTTTTTTGTTCGTTGGCCATGCCACTTGGAAAAAAAGAACACTGACTGCAACATTGCGAGGCAAAGCAAGTTGGAAAAAAAGAAATTCAGAAGCTGTGCCAGTCACACACATTAAGATGTAATCATTATAAATAATGTCACTAATTTCCTCAAGCACTAATTATTGTGGACATAAAGGCAAGAAAATAATCACATCCCTACTCCTGTAAAGTCATTTACAGAGAAACATGTTGAAGTAATATCATCAAAAACAGACAATGTGCTATTCATCCTCTAAAATAACAAGAATAGCATTAACAACAGCCACAATTAACAATGAACTTAAAAACGACACATTTAAAACGACACGTTTAATGATAAAGGCCGAATTTGATATGGTGCCAGTTAAATATTATATTGTCATATTCATATTCATGTTTATACTAACTGTATACAAGCTGAAGATATGTTGTCAAACTGGCCTGGAGCAGGATAATTAGATGCACACATCCATTATACTGCTCCTAACCAAATGATTTACGGTATTTGAATGTGGAATCATTTTCCATGCGCACAGACGCTTTATGATATTTTTTTAGGTGGTTTACAATCATCACCAGGCTCAAACTGAGATATAGTATAGGATTTCATCTATGTAACCCATTTGTCTGAATCTTAGCCACAGTAAAAATCCCCAAAGACTACTGTTAGGCCCAGAAGTATTTAGACAATGACAAAGCTTTTCCAGATATTATTGTGTATTGTGTTAGTGTAGACTGATTTAATTTGAAATTTATCTGGCATTTGCCATTTGGAAATGAGAGCCATTTTCTGCGATACATCTATTTTCAAGGCCTCCATATTAATTAATTTATATATATATATATATATATATATATATATATATATATATATATATATATATATATATATATATATATATATATATATACATATATATATATTAGGGGTGTTAAAAAAAATCGATTCGGCGATATATCGCGATACTACATCGCGCGATTCTCGAATCGATTCAATAATCGGCAGGATCGATTTTTTATTTTTTATTTATTTTTTTTTTTATTTTTTTTTATTTTTTAGGATTCACACCTTGAGCATGGAAGAATGTTATATGAACGGAACATTAAGCCTTAATATTTTATTTTAATGCTGTTCAAACATGAAACAGATTACAACCTCTATAAGACTGAAATTTCAGATAAATAAATAATACATTTTCATATAAATCTTACACTCTACAAGCTTACTGATTAGTATTTTCTAAATTTGAATGAAAAAAAATCGCAACAATCGACTTATAAATTCGTATCGGGATTAATCGGTATCGAATCGAATCGTGACCTGTGAATCGTGATACGAATCGAATCGTCAGGTACTAGGCAATTCACACCCCTACTATATATATATATGTATATATATATAAGTATTCGCTGAAAAGAATGCTCAAGTACAGCTATTTTATTATAGCGTTGTTCCGATACCGTTTTTTGGCTCCCGATACCGATACCGATACCGATACCCAGCTTTGCAGTATCGGCCGATACCGATACCAGACCCCGAGCATAGCTGCCGAAGCCGGTAACCCACACAAAGTTACCGATCAATACAAAATGTGAAAGAGTTAAGCGTGCCAACAATTTTTGTTTCATTTGTTGGGAAATGAAGCTGATGTTAACAAAAAATGAAGTCCTCCCTCGTTGCGGATCGTTCAAATACACGAAAACGGCCCTCAGCCCACCACCTATGTGTGTGAGCTAACCTATTTGAGGTACGAGCGGCAAGCTGAGGCACGAGCGGTGAGGAACAGATGTGAAATGAAAGCGCATGTAAGAGTTGTCGGTCCAATGAATGGTATATTTCCATTAAAAAACAAAACAAAACAAAAAAAAACGCCCCAACGGCACTTTGATATATGCTTTCTTTGTAGGGAGTTTGCTTACTACAGGATCAGATCAAGTTTAGCCTACCACATAAATGTAAAGCCCCCAGTCATGGCTGCAAGCCACAACTAATGATAGCAATGAAGATGCTAGCAGAGGTTTTTTTTGACAAACTAAACTCAAGAACATAACTTCCTTGATGGTGAGTGGAACCTCAACTCATTTTGCACTGACCGTCATGAAAACCAAAATTAGGCATTTCGTTGATAAATATCCTCAAGGTGACAGACGACTGGGTAATTGAAAACAACCACACACACACCATGCCATACCAGTGTTTCCACCAGTGCTTTATAGGCCTGGAAGACTGCCAGGCTTTTCTTGAAACCTGACCCCATGAATATGATTCGCCGCATGGCTTTAATCGTCCGTATACGCAATGCTGACTAGCATGAGAGCCCTCTCATATGAACACATTGCCTGCAATACTCAAATTCTCCAGAGAACCATCACGGTCTGCCGCAATAGCAGTGGATTTGCTGATGTACAAGCCAAATGCCACAAGACTGAAAGCCATTTCAAACAGAGTATCACAAAACTTAACCAGCAACAAATAGCAATTGAAAAAAAAGAGTGAGCAACTTAAAATAATAATGTCTTAAAATAAAAACAAAATAATAATAACTATACCTCTAGTTTTCTTAACAATTTTTGTGAGATTTAGCTAAATGGCTAAATGGGCTGAAAGCATCATCTCCACCTCGTTCGGCCAAAAGTTGCGTGTGCAAAGAAACTGGGACTTCAAAGAGATGAATGAATACGTCCACAATTCCACAATTTTTCCAGAACCCAGTAAGTGTGCACAGTTGGAGTCTCTCTTTTTTTGGGTTGTTTAGTTGTGGTATAAATATGTACAGAAAAAAAAAGAAAATTTATTTAAACTCAACAGCTGTCTTGCAAGAAACATTTTTGCTCACGGGGATTATATCGCCAGGATTGTGTCTGAAGTCTTCATTGTGCACGAATGAATAATAGCTCTATCTATTTTATTTATTTATTTATTTTACATTGTTAGCTAGTTCCTCAGGAAATGCTGAAATTTCCAAGCATTGTTATTGTAGAATATCTGCTGGAACAGAATTATATATTTTTTGCTCCATAATGCTAATAGCACAACGGGTGGTGAGAAGGCTATCGTTTATTTGTAATGAATACTGACAGCTTTTTCTGCTTGTCATTTATATGCTTGTTCAGTTTGCGGCAGCGTTACAGCTTTTGTTTTGATTTTCGGTTGGCTCTTTGCAATGCTGAGAAATATTTGGTGACAAATGTTTCTAATTCCTATTTCAAGTAATTGAATCTTTAGTTTATTTTAATTATGGATGACCATATAGTTGAAAGCATATGCAGTCAACATTTCCACAAAGTAAGAAAGTTGAAATTAATTTAGCATCACGTCATTGTTCAGCTGATTTATTTTTTATTTTTTTATTTTTTTTGAATTACGATCACAAATTTAAGCACTGCATGGTGGCAGTGATCTCAACTAGTTAGCTACGTTGTGTATTTCAAACAAATGCCTTACAAAATTCAACCAGGGCCGGGCTTACTGTATATAAGATACAGTTGGACATCATGGTGCTCTTTGCTTTCTATGACGAGAGAGAACCTGGCGTATTTGATGGAGAACTAGCCCAGCTGTTCGTTTTAGATACAGAAGATGAGGACTTTGAAGGAATTGCGGATGATGATTGATCAAAAGTAACATGAGTAGCCTACATTGTTAAATACTTCAGGTACAACCTAACTCGGTTTTGCTCTGCGGGCTTTTTAAAAACATACGCTAGCATTTTTAGCGTGAAAGCATGCTACCACATATTTTGAGCTATCGTATGTTTAACCGTGCCCGCGCCCAATAGTGCGGTGCACCTTTTGTGTGTGATAACGCATTCAATGCCAGGCCCAGTAAAATATGGATATTTGACGTCTATAGACGTCAATGGCAGTGAATGAGTTAGTTATAATTAACCCTTGTTAATTATTATAATAATAATTCATGAATTCACATGAAATAATTTGGGTGATAATTACTACAATTATACATTTCAAATTTTCATGTGAATTTGTATTTATTTTGTTCAAAATTACTCAATTATTATTTAAATACAGAACTAGCACCCGTAACTGAGACTGCGCCTTTCATTGCGGTGCACCTTATGGCTGTGAAAATGCAATTTACACTGCACAATTACAAAATCGGCATAATCGTAAACAAAAGTAAAAGATTATTCATACTAATTTTGAGTTGTTTAAATGTATATATTTGCACCTTTTTTATTTTAAAACTACTAATAAATCTTGTTTGGTCCAAAACTAACTTGCAAAATTATAGTATTTCAAAGAAATTTATTACGCTTAATATTTTTGTTTTTTTTACATATTTAAATCATTCAGTCCCAGCCATTTTCACTGAAGCAACCACGTTCACTCCCAGCTGTTTTACTGGATTTTGACTAATTTTACAAGGTCCATAGAACATTCTGTTCTATTGCTATAAAAACACGGAGCCTACCAAAAGAAAGATTACAGTCTCTTCTTTCATCAGGAAAAAAAAAAGTATGTTTGTATCTGCTTCCGTTTTACAGCAGCTAGCATTAGAATATAACTAAGTTTCATCATTCACAAACCTGTTGAAAACACTGGCAACAAGAGCTTGTTGCAACATGGCCATGGTTGAGCTCTTATACTCTGCTGCCACATGCTGGCCATTTTATTAATAACCACCATTGCTTTAAGCGACCTTTTCACCTTTAAAAAAAAACAAACAAAAAAAAAACGTATAAATACGTTTTGGGGAGTACAGGACAAAGTATTGAAAAACGTGTTTATACGTTTTTGTGTTTGAATGAGTTAAACATGTTCTTGGTTCGTACCAGAAAAAAAAATAAAAAATTATAATCGTGATTGCAATTATTACCAAATTAAACATGATTAATATTTTCTTCAAAATCAAGTAGCCCTAATGGAAGAGGATTTCGATGGCAACATGTGAAGCCCCTGTGAACTCCATGACCAAGAGAGTTAAGGAAGTGTTGGTAAATAATTTTGGCCACACAAAATATTGACCCTTTGGGCATTTTCATTTAGGGTATAATCACTTTTGTTGCCATGTTAATGGCTGTAGTTTGAGTTATTTTAAAGCAACAATAATTTTACAGTGTTATATAAGATGGATACTGGCAACTTTTTTATTGTGTCTCGGTGTCATGTCTTCAGTGTTCTTGGGACACCATGGAAAAGATATAATTGAATATCCGCAGAAATGTGAGTGGTCTACTCACTTTTGTGAGATAATATCTGCATTCATTGAGCTGAGGAAGACTTGCAGAACATGTTGTAATTTAGGATGAGTTTATGGAAGTAAAATTGAACACCTACTTGAAATGAAATGTAACAACTTCAAACAAAGCAGGAAGAGCCACTGCTGCTTCCACAAGCCCCTATATTGTTACATGATTAATGGACTGACGTCTTTGTAGCCATCTGTCCTGCTACGCATGCAAACGCTGTTTGCACTTTATATTCTACCCCTCGGACAAATCTTTCAAAACATGATGTTTCCTACCATTTTTATGCAGATGACTGCCAACTCTACATGCCCCCCGACATCTCTCCTCACGTGTTTTGATGATGTCAAGGCTTGGTTGGCTTTTACTTTTTTAAATCTCAATGAGGGGAAAAATGAAATTGTGGCATTTGGCGCGCACATGACTTGGGTTACCTTAAACAATATGTCCGTCCCTCCGCCACCAACCTTGGCATTGTTGACTGTGAATTTAAATTTATTAAGCAGGTCGGCGCTACTGTTAAATCTAGTTTTTATCAACGCCGTCTTTTAGCTAAAGTGAAATCATTTTTAGCTTTTAAAAACTTTGGACAATTGGACGACTGCAATGCACTTTACACAGGAATTAGCCACAATGCTCTCTATCGCTTGCCGTTAGTTCACAACTCTGCAACACGACTTTTAAAAGGAACCAAAAAAATATGAACATATGGCCAATCCTTGCATCTTTGCAATGGCTTCCTGTTAATTTTAGAATTGATTTTAAGATCTTATTGTTTGTTTTTAAAGCTTTGAACATTTCAGATCTGGGTGGCCCGAAGCTGTGGAACAATCTGCCTCTCCGCATTCAAACTGCTCCCAGAGTGGAGTCTTTTAAGTCTTGTCTTAAGAGCCACTTTTATCCCTTGGCTTTTAGTTTAGCGTGAATTGTGTAGTCCTTGGATCTTCATTTTTTTGTTTTTTGTTTTTTGTTTTATAAAACACTTAAAATCAAAGAAAGAAAATATAATAAATAATTAATGTTATCTAGTGGGGTATGTTTTTGTTTTGGCTGAGACATAATATCTCAAATGGCATCTCCGCGTGGCTGTGAAAGCATGCACATCGCCTGGAAGGAACCAGAGACCTCCGTCTTCAAAAAATCTGGCAAAATGCAGAGAATGAGCCAGCCGACGATTGACTTATTTATTCATTAATTATTCAATTTAGCTTCTTTAACACAAAATGTAAAGTCAATGAGTCTTACAATCTCATACGGCCTAAAACCACAAACATACATAGACAGCCTGTTCCTGTTACCGATAGGCCCACAAGAATGTGATTAAACCTTCGGGTGGGGACGAGAGAGGAGTAAATGTTGATACAGCAAGCACAGCTCGTCCATTGTGTGGCCCTGCAGAGTGAGCAGTGCGGATGTTGGTGCTCCAAGAGAATAGGAACTTTCAGGAAGGGCCAGAACACAGAGCCGAGCTCTCCAGTGTGTGACAGCGACACATTGCTGCTTTTGTTTGCCACGGAGAATCAGCCAGTGCTTCCCACAGGAAAAACTCTCCACAAACAAAACTTACAATTGTTATGGAATCAAAGTGGTCCAGTACACAAAAAGGACTACCATGTTTGATATCACTGACCTTATACCGTTTTATTTTAAAAACTGATACTGCTTTGAGGGAACCCAAAGGCAAGCATCTCAAAGCTTGGATCGTATTTATTGCTGCACGTCATGTACAAGGCAAATAAGGAGAGTTAGAAAACGCTGATTGTAGACGTAGGGACCGGCGGAGTTTGACTCTGCGATGTGTGTGTTGTTGAAATGACACACAACAGCATTGACATTTTGTTTATTCTCACTCAGAAGGGACAAAGTCAGCATAAAACAAATCCTCCAAAATGCGGCCGAGCAGTGACTCTCTCCCAAACAGATCAACCACAAATAGGGGAGAAGTAAAGATGAACGCCTAACTTAGTGCCTGCCTATATGCAGAAAGGGTACACACTGAAATAAATGTTCCACATTTCAGAGAACACAACCGACATCATTTGAACTTGCCTACTTTGTATAATAAAAATTTAAAAAGTAATATATAATATACAAGAAGCACAAACCACCACCAAGGCTTAAACAATTGCATCACCAGTTAAATGTATTTGCAAGGTACTCAAAGATGTTGACGTGGTTCAGCAAATTACACATTTGGGAGATTTCTTGTTCCATGACCACAAAATATAGTAGCAAAATGTCAATCTCTCGAAAACTGTAGACACCAAGTCATTGTCAAACAAGTAATCCCACAAACAGCCAGCACTCTATCGGCTCCAATATTAACATCACAAATGTCATTCTGAACGGATATAAATTCCCTCAAATATATTCCAAAATGTGGTGAATGAGTGCAAAACCCGTACTCGAGTCGCATGAGCAATGAGCAGCACGCACAGAGAGAAGGCATACTGACTGCATCCAACCAGAAAATGAGAATACTAACTATCACCAATGAGGAAATCTTATTTTCATCACTGTTCATTTGTTTTTATTTTTAGGGGATCAAATAATAAACTGGCTTCCATGTAATACGCATTGCAATAGGGGTAGTGCACGACCCTTGGACAAACACAGAAAATAGGTCATTTAATTAAGCTCTATGTGAGGAAGGTATTTTTTATTTTTATTTTTTTGCACAGAATAATAAACAAAATAAAGTAATTAAAAAAGAGACAGAGAACAAAAAAAAACTTCCAGTGCCTTTAACTAAAGCATGTTGCCATGGTTTTTGTATTATTATTATTATTATTATGTATTTATTTTATTTTTTATTTTTTTTAATAAATCTAAAATGTTTGTTTTGGGGAAAGAGATCAGTGACTATATCAGTCATTCACTGCTTGTCGCTGACTGGGGCCATCAGAGGAAATGAAGTACCCAACCCACAATCAGTCAGGTCTTTGGATTCATCCACCTCACTTCCTCTCAGTGGTCAGAGTTTAGAACTCATTCACATTTTATCTTTATGTGATGTCAGATCACAAACACCACGGAAGTCCGTGGAGTAATGTGGAAATTCACTGCATCCTACTTAACGCATCATGCAAGTGTACACTTTGCAAAGTGCAATCACAATACTGAGCATTCCACTCTGTTATTAGCCTACGTGGTGTAAAACTTCTAGGTAGTATAAACATGCATCCTGCCAAAACAAAGACCTCCGTGGTCGTGTAACACAAGTAGCCTAAATTATCAGATTTAAGTCTCAGGAGAGTCTAAATTTGCATGACGTTCCTGTGTCACTTCATAATCAGCTATAAATGACTGATGAAGGGAAAAAAACGTGATGTGACAGACAGTAAAATAATTAGTTTCAAAGCTGAATGAGTCTAAACCAAAAAGCAGGAACTCACCTTCCACAAGTTTGTCGTCACAACAACCTGTCAGACGCCACCTCGCAGCTCCAATACAAACTTTTCCAGTCGCTGTTTGTTCTCTGATTCCGATTGCTGGCTGGCCTCCGGGCAGTCCTCGTCGCAGCCGTTGGGATGACAATTTTTCTTATGGTTGGCAATTTGGGGTGTCTTCCTCACTTTCGGGGTGTACTCTGTGTGTGCGTCTCTGGTTATGATGAAAGTTGTTCTATTTGAGAGTTTGGACGAGCAGGAAATGAAGTGGTGGAACAATAAGGTCTTACTGACTCCTAGAGGCGCGCCGGGGAGGGGGATTTGATTTTATTGCTGCAGGGGGGAAACTGATGGAATTAGACTTGGCTGCATTAAAAGTTTAGGGGAAGAAAATATATCGTATTTTGTATTA
This sequence comes from Festucalex cinctus, assembly GCF_051991245.1. Taxonomy (NCBI): domain Eukaryota; kingdom Metazoa; phylum Chordata; class Actinopteri; order Syngnathiformes; family Syngnathidae; genus Festucalex; species Festucalex cinctus. The sequence continues at coordinate 20,702,579 of NC_135413.1, read as the reverse complement.
GAATAAAATACTGTATACTTTGACTTATGTGAGTCTTGAGCGAAATGTTGAAAAATGACTTTTGGTAACTAACAGAATGTTGGGAATAAAAAAAAAATATATATATATATATATATATATATATATATATATATATATATACATATATATATATATATATATATATATATATATATATATATATACATATATATATATATATATATATATATATATATATATATATATATATATATATATATATATATATATATATATATATATATATATACAGGACTGTCTCAGAAAATTAGAATATTGTGATAAAGTCCATTATTTTCTGTAATGTAATTAAATAAGCAAAAATGCCATACATTCTGGATTCAATACAAATCAATTGAAATATTGCAAACCTTTTATTGTTTTAATATCGCTGATGATGGCTTTTTTTTTTTTTTACTTGATCTGAGGAAATATTCTAATATTTTGAGATAGGATATTTGAGTTTTCTTTAGCTGTAAGCCATAATCAGCAATATTAAAATTTTAATTTAATTGCATTACAGAAAATAATGGAATTTATCACAATATTCTAATTTTCTGAGACAGTCCGGTATATATTATTTTAAAAATTTCTTTGAAAATATTTTTTAATTAATACAGGTTGATATTTAGCAAATTATTTATAATAAAAAAATAAATAAAACACTCAATAATCTTGAAAGGCATAAGTGTATGTGGCCTTGATAGTCAAACCTAAGTTTTAGTTTGTTTGTTTGTTTTTTGTTTGTTTGTTTGTTTGTTTGTTTGCATTTAATGCATATTTTTAAACAAACATTTTGATACAGTATCCATGGAAAAATTTGTTTTTGATTTATTTAACAAAAAAACTAAATACAATTTTTAAATTGGTAAATTGAACAGCATGGTGGTGGATTTATTTATGGTCCTACCACATTTGAAAAACATGTCGTCTACGGTAATTATACTGGTTATTGGTGTAAATGTGAGTGTGTATAATTGTCTGTGTGTACCCTGTAATAGACTGGCGACCTGTCCAGGGTCCAAAGTCAGGTGGGAAAGGCACCATCTTATGTGTGACCTTAAAGATACTACTACTACTACTACTACTACTACTACTACTAATAATAATAATAATAATAATAATAATAATAATAATAATAATAATAATAATAATAATAATAATAATAATAAGCTGTAATTTAGTATCTCTACAAGTACTTTGCTGCTGCATTAATTAAACCTCTAACTAAATGAATTATTTGATATGGTGAATTCCACAGCACAATGCTTCGTACGTCTGCTTCACAGGTTGAGACTTGAGAGGTTCAAGACAGTGTGGGGTCCCACTACGTAAAGTTTACATGTTGTCTCCAGTACCCCCATATTCCAAAAACATACATCGACTCCTTCTTAAAATAATTGCCTAGGTCTTCCCAGATTTTTCAGGCAAGATAAAATTGAATCATTTGCACCATAAGGAGATAATTTAGGCAAAAAAAAAAAAAAGCAAAAAAATGACTTAAACAATTATTTTAAGAGGGTGACAAATTATATTGGATCCTCTAAATTATACTTAGATGTGAATGCGAGTACGAAAGTTTGTTTGTATGTGTGCCCTGAAATTAGCTGTAGCTTGCTGTTCAGGGTTTACTCTGCCTCTGTCCCAAACGCCAGCTGTGATAGTCTCTTGTTGCTCTCGTGATCCACATGTGGATAAGCGCAAGAGAAAATGGATGGATGGATTTGGTAAAATTGTTCATATACTGTCGACGGGCTTGTTTCTCCATTATTATCGTCATCGTTCATGACATTCAGTAACATTTATAGGAAGCATTAAATTTAACGGGTGATTGCCTTGTAATTAGCTGAATATGGATGTCGACTAAATAAATAATGATGCTGGTGGTAAACCATATTTAATTCAAAGATGTCGGTGTTGTATTATGAGCTCTGTTGAAAGTAACTGAAAGTCCATATAGTGCCATTCACTATAATAAACAAACATTTAGAGGCACCATCAGATTTATCATGTAACAGCTATTGTAATTTACTAAATACATTATTTACTGAAACCATCAATGTTGCTATTTTTTTATATGATATTATAATTTAGTAAGTTCCCTCCAGAACAAGCCCTTTATGGGTTCCAATCCGGCACGTGGGGAATCACTGGGGATAGAAATTAGAAGATATTATCTGCAATTTGTCAATAAATGTAAGAGTTGTTGGTAATTGTGTCCACCTGAGGGCTAACAGAAGACTGAATTTAGCATCAGCCTAATAACACTCCCAAGCAGTGTTCGGACCAGCAGCTTTTTGCCACGGGAATGGCATCTCTCTGAGCCATATCGACTCGAGTAGAGCAAAAGTAGAAGCATTGACCTCTAAATTTCTGACAGCAGGGGCTATAATTTGATTGTGATTTGGCCATTACTCTCTGCGGGAGTGGTGTGCACATGATGAGAGAGTCGCCATTGAGGAGCATACGGGTCTAATGACTTAATAGCCAGTGTGGGATGAACCTGGACGACTGCCAAATAGACCTGCACTAATTACAGCACGTGCATGGCTTGGGGAAAAGGAAAAAAAAAAAAAAAAGGCACCTAGTCACCAGCCATGTAGTCATATGCTCCAGTGGAGATGCTCTCATCTCAATTAAGACACTTAGCTCAGGCAAAAGAGCAGTCATCTTTCAAGCTGAAGGTTGTAGGTTCAATTCCTCGCATCCAAGTATCACTCATCATCCTTAGTTGCTCAAGGATGATCACGGATGTAGTAATCGACAAATTAATTGTTATGAACCAGGATGACGGCGTGGAACTGATGTTTGATTGACTGCATCTGGAGGTGGTTGATTAATCAGTCATGTACTTAGCCATTGAGGGTGTTGAGTCAAACTCAGTCAGTAGACTCAAGAAGAAGAAGAAGAAGAAGAAAGACAACATAACAGCTTGGGAAAATTGAACTCCATCCGTATGGACAGATATCAATTATGGTAACATCTTCCTCCAGGCAACATTCCATCCATCCATCCATTTTCTTGACCGCTTATTCCTCACAAGGGTAGCGGAGGGTGCTGGAGCCTATCTTATCTGGCTTTGGGCAGTAGGCGGGGGACACCCTGAACTGGTTGCCAGCCAATGGCAGGGAACACAGAGACGAACAACCATCCACACACAAGCACACCTTGGGACAATTCAGAGCGTTCAATTAACCTACCAAGCATGTCTTTGGAATGTGGGAGGAGACCGGAGTACCCCGAGAAGACCCACGCAGGCACGGGGAGAACATGCAAACTCCACCCAGGAAGGCTGAAGGCTGAACTCGATCTCACATCGTCAGCACTGGGAGGTGCTAACCAGTTCAGTTCTCCCATCCCATTAAAATTCTAATTCAAAACATGAGAATCCACTTATTCATTGAATGGATTGTTCCATAGTTGGGGACATTTAGTGTAACATCCATTTTGACTGATACTGTGCCATCAGCCTGCGCATGTGTTTTTCTGCCTGAGAACTATGGCTTCCGAAATTGGAGCCGCTGCATTTTATTCAAGCAGCATCGCATCTTTTGCAACACCACAATAAATACAAAGAACAGAAATTCTATTGGACACCATGTATGAATTGACTGCATCTAGAAATTATTTCCATGAAAATGCTAAAAATCAATTGTTCTGTCTTGACACATATAATAAGGCTCAATTGGAATTGAAGTTGTGGGGTTTACAAGCAGACTTTTTGATCATTCCAACTGAAGATCTCTGGGAAACTTTATTTATTCTGTATATACTGTATACACATGTCCACCATGTTTAATTTGAACACCCGTTTTAAAAATGTCTGATATGCACATATCAACATAAAACATCACATAACTTATTTTAAGATTGAGGTCAGTCATCTATTTAGCAGAATAGTTGCAATTTTTTTTTACACCACCCTCGTGGTTTCAATTCGTCTTTTTCATCTGATTGAGGCGTTTACATGGAGCAACTTAACTTGGTTTGGGCATTCTAATCGCAATTCAAGGTCCAATTAAACCCGGTTGTCAGAAAGGTATTTTAAAGTATGGTTATTATTGTGCATGTCATTTCCAAACTGAGGACCAACACCACAGCACACTAAACAGTTTCAAATGTTTTGGTACATAAGTATAAAATAGTTGGGATGAATAATTTTGCTAAATATTTTACAACCCTAGCCCTTGTTCCAAGATTAGGTGTACGAGATCGTAAATGTAGAATAAATAGGAAGAAAATGACTAGTGCTACACAGTAATGTATTACTATTACTGATTAATTATTGCAAACAACAAACTTTTAAATGAACAAAACAATTGCTTGAATGGATAGCGTCATTCAATGTACTGCAACCCAAACTCCATTTGCTGCACTTGGACTACCCAAAAAAATCTACAGTAACTGCTAGTAATTATAAAAAAAATAATAATAATAAAAATTAAAAAAAATTAAAAACATTCCACACAGGTCTTCACTAAAAATGGTGAGTAAAGCCAAGAAAAAACAAATAAACAAAAATATATTTTCGTGTGCCCTGCGATTGGGTGGCAACCAGTTCAGGGTGACCCTGCCTACAGCCCGAAGACAGCACAAATAAGTGGTTCATAATTGGATGCATTGAGAACAAAAAAACAAAAAAAAAAAAAAAAAGAACGAAAAGCAATCCGCAAATTATGTGATTTTGTGGCTATGAAACTGCAAATACACACTGACTGTATTTTATTTTTAATTATATCACCATTCATCACTTGATGAAGTTGCACTTCAAGTCTTTTACTGCCCTACTACTGTAAAACATCCATCCATCCATCCATTTTCTTGACCGCTTATTCCTCACAAGGGTCGCGGGGGCTGCTGGCGCCTATCTCAGCTGGCTCTGGGCAGTAGGCGGGGGACACCCTGGACTGGTTGCCAACCAATCGCAGGGCACACAGAGACGAACAACCATACACACGCACACCTAGGGACAATTCGGAGCGCCCAATTAACCTGCCATGCATGTCTTTGGAATGTGGGAGGAGACCGGAGTACCCGGAGAAGACCCACGCGGGCACGGGGAGAACATGCAAACTCCACCCAGGAGGGTCCGAGCCTGGACTCGAACCGGAGACCTCAGAACTGGGAAGCGGACGTGCTAACCACTCGACTACCGTGCCGCCCTACTGTAAAACATCTATAGTATTAAAGTTTTGAGTGAATTGACTTTTGTGAGAAAAAAATTAATTAATAATAATAATAATAATAATAATAATAATAATTATTATTATTATTATTATTATTATTATTATTATTATTATTATTATTATTATTATGCTCAAAATGAATTCTTGCACTTATAACTTTCCTCGGACTAATTTTGGCAGAAAATATCCGTAGGTTAAATTTATAAAGAATACTTCTAAATATCTTGAGCTTTATAAGCAATTTATAGATGACAAGAGTTCAGGATCCAATTGTGAGTTGGACCCAAGTGCAGACATGGAAGATAAACAGCAGATTATGATACAGAAATAGTATTTATTATTACACAGTGGATATGTCTGTGTCCCAGAGGGGTTGGAGGAATTTGGGTCCAGGTAGACGGGAGTGCAAGGGATTACCAGAAAGCAGCTGGGAGTCAGGCTGGGAACAGAATAAAGAACAGGGCAAAGCAAGTACGGTATTTAAGCATATAAATGGAAATATTCTAAATGGCTTGATGCAACAAACTTGACGAATGCTGACGGTCTGGCGGCGTAGTGAAACCCAAGACTGTCTTAAGAACAGTTCATTTGATGAATGAGATGTCGCTTCCAACCCTCGCTCCAACCTACTGACGTCCAAACCTGCAATTGCACACACGCACACATTCAGTGGAAGAAGGGTGAGTGTCACCCCTTCGCAACCGCTTTTTTGCTTGCTGGGCATTTTATTTATGTATGTATTTAATTATTTATTTATTGATTGATTGATTGATTTATTAACTGATTTTGACTCTTTTCCCACATAAGAAAAACACGAGGGGGCAAAAATTGGGGATATCTCATGTTTTAATTTGTTTTAGTGGTTGCCGGGATAATTATGTTGTAAAACTGCAACATTTTTAACATGCACGTCATGCAAATAACTTTGCGATTGTGATTGGTTAGCTAGGATCCAATCAGGAACTAGATGTGTTGACAAAATCCAAATTATGCGTTTTTATTGGTTTAGACACGCAAATATGCTACTGCAATCATCTATGGGTCCGAAGGGGTTAAAATGCAAAGAGAGCAGACCTGACAACAAGCACTTTATGTTATGAATTACTCTGCATTTTATATTAATGTCATCCTCCATAAAATATGTTTTTCAAGTATCTATCATGTGGTTTAAAAACAAAAGCAAAGAATATTTACATTCTTGAATCATATTTAATCCTAGGGTGTCTCGAGCGAGGCCTTTCAAGTGTCACATCTGAGCTGTGAAGCAAGAAAAGAGTCGACAGCGGTGCCATCAGTGTGGCGTCCAAATTTCTTTATCGTCAATCATCTCTATCCCCACAGTGACCAATGGGAGAGCAACACAAGATTGCGGCTGGCCCGAGACAATGTGTATGGAAACAACTACACTATCATTGTGAACTAGCTAAATGTTAAATGACAATGCAAATGGTGATAATTTGTGTAATAACTTCCTTTTGAGACGTGGTTCAAAACGTTTCCCTGTGTTGAGCTGCAAAGGGCCTGAAGGGTGTTTCCCTCAGCTCATCTGTCACATAGCTGTTGATTATTACAGGGTAGTTCAAGTCTTCAGTTTCGTAATATAAAATATCCAAAGGCACCTCACCAGTGGCGTTACTTTGTTGTGAAAGATACGGGGACAAATACTTTTCATGGTACACAAAAATATTAGCTAAACAACAATTGTTCACTTTAAAGGATATAGTGAAATAAATGCTTGTAAATTCCAATAAAACTTAAACGTGAAGAAAAATGTCAAGAAAAGAACATGAAGAAACAGGAAGTAGACATATTGCTTTTGTGAGCCACATAAAGTGCTGCATTGAGTCAGATCTGGAATTTGACATCTGTACTCCAGTGGTACTGAAAGAACCAATGAATGAAACGTACAACTGCGTAATATTGCAATGGCTTCAACTTTATTTTTGTTTGTTTAAATTGAGTAGAAAATGCAGTTATATTTGACTGCACAATAAGTTTACATGTCATTTGTTTTCAAACATTTAATGACGTACAATTGTTATTTAACATCTGCAATATATTTGAATTGAATCACAAAGTACAGTTTTCTCTTTTTTTTTTCATTTTCTATAGTTAAGCTAATTCTTAATGTTAGACTTAGACTTCGACTTAATCTTAGACTTGACTTTATTGATCCCTTTGGGATGGCTCCCTCTGGGAAATGTACATGTCCAGCAGCAATGAGAACAGATAATAATTTAAAAAAAATCAAAAAAAAAATCAATCAATCAATCAATCAATAAATAAGGTTATTACACCAGAGATTTGAATTAATAATAATAATAATAATAATAATAATAATAATAATAATAAAATGAAAAATAAGAATTCAATCAATAACTAAAATAAGGTTATTACACAAGAGATTGAATTAATAATAATAAGAAGAAGAACAAAAATAGAAAAAAAATAACCTTCTTTTACAGCAGTATGCCCATTGAAATGTGCATTTATCTGTTTTTGATCGCCAATATATATTCGTCATATAAATAATACCCTAATACCCTAAATAAAACACTACAAAATCTCTCTCTCTCTCTTTTACATATATATATATATATATATATATATATATATATATATATATATATATATATATATATATATATATATACATAACCTGGATAACATATACCACAAAAAAAATGATCTCATTTGAGTAAGTTCCCTCTAAGCTTTAATAATAAGGAACAAAACCCTTGTCTCCCCAGGGAAACAAGTTGTAGTGCACATATACTACAGTATTGAGGGGCTTATGAAAAGACTGAGAATATTTCCTTTCCTGGAAATACAATATTAAATGTTTCCATGTACCCCCTGCAAAGTGCTTGCATTTGGGAAACACTGATTTACAGTACAGACTCCCCTGCACCCACCGCCCCCCAAAAATCCACATCTGCACCTCACCATGGCAGCTCATATAATATCCAAAATACTTTTGCCAATAAATAAACAATGCGTGTTCTTAACATCCAATCCTTTGCACGTAGTGAGATAACAAATATAACACATTGTAATTAATTAACTGTAGAATTTACAAGAAATAACTGGCAAAAGAATTGGCCAGCTAATTCTTGTAAAATCTCATTTAATTACTGTGACAATATGTTATAGTATATTACTGTATTTTCTTTTTTTTAAATGTTTTATTTTTTTATTTTTAATTAAGTATTTACCCATCACACTGGCTGACTATTACTGGGAACAGAAGACCCGCATTAGTATTCAGTTGATTATATTACATGTTTTCTTTTGTTTTTGTTTTGTTTTGTTTTCTCATTGGAAAGTCCTTTGATAGTAATATTTGTGGATGTCCCATTCCAAAAAGAGCCTTCATTATATTTAGTTACTGATTAAAACATCAAAAGGAAGATGAATTGCAAAACTGATGCATTTACATATCAAAGCTCGTCCTACATCTAAGTGTACATAAACATTTTTTTAATACATTTTTGACCACCGCAGTGTAAAAAAAATAGTAGGACAAAACAAATGTCAATAAAACCTTCCAGGGGTTAACAGGGCTGACCCAGACCCTGTCCAACTTATTCTGGAGGGCTCTCGTGGGGAAATGTAGTGCAACGGACTTCCGTTTCGGGTTTCTGGCCATAACATAGTGGTTTATTTGCACATTTGTATTCTTCCAATTCTAACACCCCGTTACATTTGAAAATGACTTGCTCAACTTGTTGCCGTTTGTACCAACATAAACTATAAAAAAAAAAAACAATGTTTTGAAGTGGCACCCTGGACGAATGTTGTTGTGAAAAACGTATTTTCAGAGCGTAGCCGTAAGGATCACAGAGGAATTAGTCTGAGAATCTTCTTTTGAAATGCCTGATCAACCACATATGATCGAGTCATTTTATTTTGTGAATATAGAGCACATCACAACACCCACATCGAACCTGCTTGCTTTGTGACAATTAGGCCGCCATGGTAGAAGATTCGCCAGGTGCCATCATCAACATCAGGTATGATTTATATGTGTATGATAGACACGACACTTGAGTATTAACCTGAAGCATTGGCCACATTGGGAAAGAGCTGTGTCCAACATCTGTTAACAAAACGCGACCAACTTTATTATTCTGAAGTTACTGATTCGCCTCAGAGCTTTTGAGATTGCTCATTGCCTCATGTTTGAAGCGATAGAGTTTGGAAAGTAAACATGCAACTGTACTGTACCTTGCCGCTGGCCTCGCAAAGGCTCATGCGGTGATGGAATGAGGTAGGTTAGACTTAGCATGAGCACTTCACTTGGATGCATCTACCACAGTTGACTTGTGCATCTTTGCATCTAAGCTGAGCCTTTGATCGCTACCTAAATCTTGCAGATGGGAATGTAGATAGACAAATAGCTGAGCCAAAAGGTGAGGTCTCAAAGTCCAATACAGTAACTCCATCACTGCATATGCTGCATAATCCATCTGTTGATGGCCTGATCCACCCAGGGTGCAGTCCACCCTGTCAGACTGAAAAAGCATGGCCTCCAAAATCAGACACGGTGAATCTCATCCCAGGAGCTTCAACACCACTTAAACCACAAATAACAGAGTTGACCCCCCAGGCCAATCATCGATACCTCGAATGCATCTCGAAATTCCATCCATGAATTTCAAATTGTAGCATCACCAACAATGTAGCACTCCAAATCTGCAGTGGCACAATAGTGGTAGGCTCAGAACTCGATGCACTTTGAACACACCAAGTGAGCTGCAGTCAAATGCTCATCCACGTTCACATGTGGAAGTTAGGCCCATTTACCCTACAGTGGGGATTAGAACTTTTGAGCAAAAACAGAAGCAATAACAGAGCAGAGACCTCAGTGATTGCTTGTTTTCCAATGTACTGACCTTCTGAAGGCCACACACAAAAGCCACAACAGATTCTTTTACTTGCCATTTGAAGTGAGGACACAACAGAGTCAGTTATTTGTGATGTATTGACATACAGTAGTGTGAGATAAAACAGCGGGAAGTACAACATAAATCTACACATCCATTCATCAACAAAAGCCCACTGCGTGCAAAATAGGCCTGTGGTGCAGTCAAAGCCATTATTCTAAAAATAAGACCCCTGTCTGACAAATGGAAATCCTCAAGACAAATCAGGGTTGGGCAATCTAAGCGATAGAGGGGCCCACAATTTTTTTTTGTCAGCGCTACTGGGGGGCCACACAAGACAGTAAACTTCTTACCAGATGTAAATTCCATTTTTAATAAGGACAAAATACACTGCTCAAAAAAAATAAAAGAATAGTTTTTTTCCTTATTTTTTTTGAGTAGTTTATATATACATATACATATACACTGCTAAAAAAAAATGCATATCTGTTTTTATTAAACCAATGCAAAGAAGAGTACAGTAACTTAATATTTTAATGCACAAATGCACATAAAAGACCCACTCCTCAACTACAAGAAGCAAACAGAAATAACCACATGCGGGGATATTTTTCTCCCCGTGCAAATGATTCTCTTGCATGTTTTCACAAAAGTTTGTCTTGACTGGGTCATGCCAGGGTTAAGTTTGGGTCATGCAAGGGTTATGTTTGGGTCACGACCGTGAGGTCAAGTGTCTGTTTTGAACTGATGTAACCATCATCTGGTTTCAACTGGAAAAAATGCAATGTGATGTCAGGAGGTATGTGATGTCAAGACTCTTTTATCTCTTTTTCTGGTAAATAGCCAATCAGATAATTCCACGTCAGTCCTGTTACCCACATGTCTAGCCACAGCCAATCCGATCAATTCACTGTCTATTTAAGCCAAACCGAGAAGTGTGTGTTTGTCGGATTATTACCTCGGTTCCTCGGTGCATCTCCACAGACCAAGGCATCTCGGTGTCTCATGATTCTCGATGCATTCTCATTGCTTCTCGTCTAGTCAAGTTTGTTCTACGCCTCTCGATGTTATGTGAATAAATAGTTAAAATCTTATTTGTGCGGTTTTGGGATCCAACCTCAGAATGTAACAAAGTTAGCTCACTCAAATATGTTTAAATTATACTACCATATGCTTGTCCTGCATGTCATTCAAAATCCCTCAATAGGATGACTCAACCATCACTTTAATAACTGTGCAGTATATGGGAGCTTGTCACTTTTGCATCACGGGTGTGCCAACCAACTGTCATAAGAGCTGCTTGTCCAATTAAGCCATCATCTGCGTTTTTTTGGTACTATTTAGCTTTAAATGCAGTATATCCAGTGTTATAAATTTAGTAACTCCTCATGCACTTCAAATGAACTGTCGACAATTCTTGGGGGGAAAAAAAAACAAATTACCATTTGTGTACTTTTGAGAACAGTGGCGAATTAGGTTGAACCCTTTCAGAGCTGATTTGTCAAAGCAAACTAGGCAGACTGGGTTATATTTAAATTCAGTTAACATAGAACAGTGACAGAATGTAGAGTGTGCCAGGCGTAAAATCAGGCACAGCTTTATTTTCGTGCCAGGGCAAGTCTCGTTAGCGTCAATTTGGTAGAATGCTTCGATAGGGGCTCTGGCGTATTTGATTAAACGCTTCTGTTGCATCTGGCAAATTGGTGACAAAAACTAGACTAGAATTTAGTCAACCAAAAACCAGCTATAACTTGTGGCGCAGGTGGTGTAACGGGATTTTTCTGGATTTAAACGTGGTGCAGGTATACAGATTCTGAGCGCCGTGTCCATGTGTGGTGCATGTCATCATATTTTAGTCAAAAATATAACGTCATGGGAAAATCCCACTTCTGTTCTGTTCTTAATTTACATTTTGTACATCATCCCAGCTTCTGTCAAGGCTACTTGTGGTTGAGAAACCAATTGCAGGGAAGTGAGGCAGGTGTACAGTCAAAAAACATTTTAATTTCAAAAGAACAAGAAGGCAAACAAGGTATTTGTATTGTTCAAAAATAATAAATCAACAGAAGCCCAAAATTAACAAAAAATTAAAATTACCGAGACAAACCTGAGAAAAAAACAGACTTGACTTGGACAAGTACAGCTAACAATAAATGAAACGGCCAGGATAGAAAGAAGCTGAAATACAAGCAACTTATAAGCTAATGAGAAACATATCTTCAAGACATAAGTGGCTGAGAGAACTGATTGGTAAACACAAAAGACCGACCTGACGAGAACAGGTGGACACAAAAACCCTACGTGACAGACATGGGGAAAAAAAATAAAAAACAGTCACATAGAAATCCATTCAAAACCAAAATGAACACAAAGGCAGATCAAAACAACTTCATTGGAATTTGCCTTTGCATTAGACTGAAACTTTTGGAATTACAGTATATCTTTTTTTTTTTTTTTTTTTAAGTTGCTGGCCTAAAATCAAACAACAGATAAAAGAAGCTGCTACCTGAGCATTGCACAACAAAACAACAATTCCATGTGAAATTATCAGCCACTTTTATAAAAGCCAGCTAATGTGCTGTGTGGGACCTCTTATGACACAACTTGCATATTATGGGAAATGGGTTATTATGGTAGAGTTGTAATTAGATTGCAAAGAAAATGAGGCTGAGGGGCAGAATAGAGAATCAAATAAACACGTGATTCTGTGGTTCATCAACTGACTAACAGCTTGATTGTATCGAGCCAGTCAACTCATTTGCGCACATTCGTTTAAAAGAAACTGTGGTAAGCGCTTCTGAGAACAGATTATACAAATTGTAAAATAAGTTAAACATCAATAGACATCAACAATTGACAATAAAAGTCAGTGAGCAGAGAACTAATATGGTTTCAAGTCAAGCTGAATTGAACGTTGCTGATGGCAAAGACAAGACTACTTATCAACACACGCACACACAAAGAAATAAGTATTTCTAAACATATAGAGTAAAAATACCAATTTTTAAATTGTATAAATATATAATCCAATGGTTGTGCTCAAAATCATTTGACCCCGTTAAAAACAACATTAATTTGCTACATGTATAAACTTTCCATATCTGCCCAATTTCAGTAAACATTTTTTGGACGTTAGAAACGCAGAGTGAGGAAGTAACCAAGAACAGCAACAGCAAAAAAAAAAAAATAATTTGTCTATCTATACATATTTGTGGGGAGTTATTCACTTTCTCTCTCTTACAGCGTCCATTAAAATTATATGCTGATTGCTAATTGCCTAAATTAGGTGATGACAACTACTTTCCTTATTGCGGAGTTGGCTACCATTTTCTGTTTGATTCTGTTTGTGATATTTTACAATAGGCCACTAGATGTCACTGTGGGGTGATGTTTCGAACGTTCCAAAAGATCGGTTCTTTCTCTGAATTAATTGTTCCAAATGATTCGATCGTTCCAATGTTCCATTTCTGCAATCCCTAGATGTTGGTTTGCGTCAAGCAAATGGTCACACCAAATATTTATTTATTTATTTTTTTTTTATGCCCACAAATACCCACAATAAAACAAAACTGCACATTTCAGAGCTGTCTAATCAGCAACTTGATATGCTAAACCTGTGAGGTGGAATGGAGAGTTGTTTTAGCTTAAGTTTAGCTAACATTTTGTTAGCTTAGCCAGCAGATGTCAAATTTTGGAGAGTGACTAAATTTTATATATGCTGTGCACAATTTTCAGCCATGTGCCACATCAAAACTGGCAACCATATTCAGCTGGACTAGAAATTCCCTTGGGAAATTGCTTATAATGCTACTAGGTATGCTACAAGATAGTCCAAATGCCAAATAATGAAATAAAATGATGAAGATATTCGACAATAGTTTCCTCTCTGCTAATCAGTGACCAGCTCAAAATCATCACTTATTGTCCGGTTGCACTGCACACTGAGTCATCATGCAGGTACTACAATGCGTATCCATACGGGCTCCGGTGGCCATCATCGAAACCCTTTGAGGTCCCCTTGAAACGAGCCTCAGTGATGAGGAGCATCTGCAGAATCAGCCATGTGAAACACAAGGGTTAGCAGCTATATATACAAATCACCATCTGTAAACATACAGTAGTGTGTGTACCGTATATGGAACGCATTATGAGACTCTCTGCAGCCCGAGGATGGCAGTGTACATTGTCCCTGTCTGTGATACAGATGGCAAGGCTTGATAATGGCTCTCAGAGGCAGCCTGGGGGGTCTTGGTTGTTTAGATTTAGGGTCTCTCTTCGAGGGAATGCTCTTGAAACTCCTCAGCAAAAACTTAAGCGAGGGAATGTTGTCCTAAGGCGTTTAAAAGAATGTACCAAAAGTTTGGCGCATTCTACATATGTCAGGATCTGTTTGTGAAAGTTGGACATCTGGCTTGATAAAAACGCAAAAGCTTTCTGATTGTTACGCTTTATTGTGTCCGAGAATGCACAGACTGCTAATGGTCTTCTAATGGTAGAGGTGCATTATATGGTACTTAGCAGAGCACTGCAGTCTGCTCAATTACAAAGCATAGATATTGATTTGGTGAAATGTATTATTGTTGTGGGCTAGATAAATGCAAACAAAATGTAATGATGTGAGATGAACCATAGCATTACTCGAGATTCTCTATTATGCAGGACCATAACAGCTCCAAATTCAAATTTGTTCCATTTTCATTGGGGGGGGGGGGGGGGGGGGGGGGGGGGGGGGGTATAACAGAACTACTGTATTTCTGGGATGGCGCCATCTTGGATTTGAAGGATTTACGTTTTTGTTTTTTTCAAAACCAGTTGTGTCTTACCTCTGGCCACTACCGTATTATATAATCTAGTGGCCCCCCCTTTGCTGCCCTTCCTGTCTCCTTTCGAGTAAAATTTCTCTCTTTCCCATGCCCATCTGCTCAATTCCTTTTTCATTCTTCCTTCCTGCTTGATTTATGTAGTTTCCTACTATTTCCCCGAAGCAAGCCGACATTTTGGAAAAGCAGCATACACACTTGCATAACAACATATGTAAAGGAATATCATTGTGGTGTGATCATCGTTCATTGTAATTAATAAGCAATGAATAGAATTAACAGTGAGAAGATTTTAAAGTGCAAAGTGCTGTCATACAACACCATTCAAAATTTGTTTACCCCAATCCTCTTTGATAAAATATCATTCAAAAGAGTTCTTGGCTGGCCATGCAGTAAAACAATTATCCCAATGGATGTCAGGATTGATTGATTGATTGATTGATTGATTGATTGATTGATTGATTGATTGATTGATTGATTGATTGATTGAACATATAAACATAAAAACAAACAGCAGAGAAACAAAAGTTAAAAAGAAAAGAAGAACAGAAAAAACAAAAAACAAACTCATCATAGTTTACATGTTCAAAAGGGAGTAGGAAGAAGTTAAAAACTTATCTAGTCCTACCCCTCATACATTGTACATTTAAACTTATTAAACTTTAAATTTATTTCATTATTAATACAATACTAGGTTAATATTTTTAAAAATAAAAGGATGCGTGCATTATCCAGCAACATATGTACATGAAATTCCTAGACATATACCATATATGGTATATACATGAGGATATCCTCATGTACTGTACATTTCATATTGCTTTTTGACAACAAGAACTACAACAGCACAGATTTCACGTCAGCAGTTTAGAATTGAGAACAGTACAGTACTGGCAAGGACGCTTCCATTTTATCATTCTGTCCGTGACACAGATTTATGTGATGAAATGCTTTGTAAACTATGAGACAAATTACTATAGTAGGGTAATTATGTTTACGTGGCAGGAAACAACCTAATTAACCAGAGAAAATTGTGTCAGGATTTTTAACATCTGTCACATCACCGAGGATCAACCAAGAGCAGCTCATTGCAGACAGATCCAACCCGTTTGAACCCGATCGTGAAAATGTGGGGTCAAGAAAGAGGCGAAGCTCTCAACAGCTGACAGAAAATGTTTTCTACTGGCTAATCTACAATGATTTTTATGTATTTATTTATTTACTTATTTATTCTAACTCTATCCTGCTGTATTAAGAAAAGGTATCAGTCTTTACCAAGAGTGCCTCTTCAGGCAGGATTTAGGTCAGAGGGGCGAAAAAAATCGTGTCTGCCATTCCAAAAAATTTTATCTAATGGATACAACTCATATGTCATAGTTTCTTCGAGTAGTCAACACTGGAATCAACCAATTCATCATTCATTTCAGAAGTGGGTAGTGATGCTATGATCATGTTTGTAGATAAACTCAATCGTTTCCAAATGTTGATAAAAAATGTCAAATTGCCATAAGGGGGGGACAGTTTTCAAATTGTTCAAGCGAGTGTAATATTACTATCCCATTTGGTTTTCATCCATCATGTATTCATTATGGCCACATTAGTATTTCCTCACTCTTAATTAGTGCAGAAAAGTTTGATAACACACGTATATGCAAGATGACGTAATTAATTAATGAATCATTTCCACTTCCATACATAGCAGATGTCAGCTGGACTGAAATCTAAACTCTTCTGGTGCTCATAAACCTGTTTACAGTCTTGAATCATTCTGAATGCCTTCTACACTGACTGCACCAAAGAAATGGAAAAACAAATCATGTCTTACTTTGTGAGTTTTTCTTCTAAACAATTCAAATCAAACTTCAATACAGCAAAGCTTTAGATGTGAAAATTATCACCGTTTAACAATTATACAGCACACATATTCTTATACACCACCTGTGCCAACATTTAGACCTGCTTTCAGGTAGTCTAAAATGTAATATACTTATAGGTCTAGTATGCCGGTTTCACTCAGGAAAACGCACTTTTTAAATACAGGATGAACACACTTTAACTTTCTCTCAGTCTATACGTTAATCTTTGGTGGTGATTTCGTCCTACAAATGATCCCACGCACAAAGCCCTGCTGCTGCTCACTACTCCCTCAGTTAGATGGGTGTGACACTCAGTGGTGCTTTAATCTTTATGGCACGAAAATGAAGATGCAGCCATTTTTATGCTGAGCGCATTTTATTTTGTCACCAAATTGTTGCTACCCCTTTGTTATAATTAGTGTTGTTCCGATACCGTTTTTTGGCTCCCGATACTGATGCCGATACTCAGCTTTGCAGTATCGGCCGATACCGATACCATGCCGATACCTATGTTTTGTTTTTTTCCTCAACATGAATAAGCTGTCCTGCCATTGGTTCAGAGCATTCATGGGCCAATAGGACGTCTTAGATCGGCATGCAGTGAACATGTCACATATCAGTGAATGTCGTGCACGAGCAATACACAAGATGCTGCATCCAAAATCCTATATTAGAGTTGGAATTAATGGTATCGGCATGTTACTTGTGAGTACTCACAAGGCGCCTATGCCGATACCAGTATCGGTATCGGAACAACACTAGTTATTATCATCATAATAATTATTAAAGCAATAAAAGAAATAATACAAGTATAGCTTTGGATTACATCCATCAATTTCTGTACCAGTTATCCTCACTAGAGTCTTTAGAGTAGATGTAGTGATTGCTAAAAGTTGTCATATATTTGAAGAATACAGTACATGTGTCTGGAACGATTCACATGAAATAGCTTCTTTTTTTTTTGGGGTGGGTGCTGCAAGATTATGTTGAAATCAGCGACCACATCTCTCATGCTAATAATGAATCCAATCATCTTTTTTTGTATTTTAAGCTTGTCGTCAGCAGTTGGCCTGTGATCTTTCTAGTTTTGGACATGATGGTGAAAGATTATAGACCAAAACGTTGACTGTCCATGAATGTATTGTTTTGTAATGAGACAAGTACGTTGCTAAATAGAATACACTTGTTTTTGTGCTTCCAAGAGCTGATTCCAATTACTTGTAAAGTTCTGACTTTTTAGCAGCTATAAAGTATGACACAGCAACAACAACGCTCTCACGCTCCGGTGGTAAATGTGGAAGTGATCAACAAGCTCCATTCCAGCAGGATGAGTTCTTCACTTTCTATGTGAGAATGAGATTACAACAAGGGATGCTTCAGATCGCCTGATTCAGCCAACAAAACGCTCTTCATTAACGTCCTTCATTTCCAATTAAGGTGCGTGATTATCTGCTCCACCTGCAGGAGGATTAATGAAGCTGCTCAACCCCCATCTGCTGGTGACTATAATGCTTTTTGCATGCTCTGACTCAGCCTGTATACATTTTCAGTATCAAAAAGAACCTTGCCAGGAGTTTGCGTTTGCTAACTTTTGCTTTTTCACGTTGAAGCTATCAACAGAACCATGCAGACTTCAATAAATTAAGTCTCTTTCGCATTAATATAAACACTGAAAAAGCTGCAAACCCTAAAAATCTAAGACTAAAGCTAATGAATTATATCTAAATCTTAATAGAGTAAAATTAAATCCACAGACACATCTAAAGGGGGGGTAAACAAGATCCTAAATAAAACAAAATAATCTGATGAAAATACAGATGTCTATAACAAACAAGACAAAAATTTGGAAATGCACAACATGGGGTCCTAATCTAATTACACCCCATAAACGGATTGCAATTTTTCTTTTTCAAATAAACTTTTGACAAATCCGTACAGTTTTAGCCAGGGCTTGAATTACTGAGTTCTCATACCATATCCAACAATGAAAGGATTTTTGCTGTAAACTGTCTATAATCACCATTTTATTAAATTTGTTACAGGTAAATTATTGGTTGGCATCGAATTAACAATATTTATTAACTTGTTCACGCCTTAAATTTGTATTCCATTAAAACCAAAAGTATGAATCTAAATACAAATTAAATTATTATAATTATAAAGTTCATTTGACTTTAGTTTTGTATTACCCTTTTCCCTTCTAATTTCTTTCTTCCTTTTTCCTTTCCTCCTGACTACTTTCATTCTGCGAAGCAGATGTTCTATAAGCACTCGTGCATCCATCCAGTTTCCTACACAGTCTGTGCGTTCAGTCATTTATTCTTCGCTATTTTTCCATTTCCGGACCCATATTGTTGTCCTTTTATTTCCTTCCTTTCTTTGTTATTTCTTTTGTTCATGTTTCTTTTTCTGCTTCTTTTTTCTACTTTTCTTCTTCTTTTCTCTACTTCCTATCCTAAATACAAAAGCAGTTGTCCATTGTGCAAACTACTGTATAAGGGAGCAACTCAACTCATTTTCCCGTATGGTAAGGTGACACAAAAGTAATTTAACTGAAAATGTTATTTAAGGGACGAGGGGGAGAATAGCACTTTTGACTCAGAGGAAAGTGAAATTTGCTTCAGTTAAAGACAACAAAATACACAATTCACGTGGTTCGGAAAAAGAACGAATGAATGAATGAGTAATGATGCATTTCATCTTTTTCAGTACCTAATCTTTTAAATTATTTGAATAGTAGCACAAATGATGTCTAATTTAAAAGATGACTGTTAAAAATATTACGTGTCTAATTAAAGGGATAGCAAGGGAAAGCAATAAAAAGTTCATATTTTGTCTATAATTAATTTGATACTTTCATTATTTTTCACGTACAAATAGTACCTTTAAAAACACATTTTGCAACTTGCTGTCGACTGAAAATGACATCACAAGGGCTCAGGTAACCAATCACAGCTCACCTGTTTTCTAGGTTTGGTCATGTGACATTCACAAGCTGAGCTGTGATTGGTTACCTGAGCCCTTGTGATGTCATTTTCAGTCGACAGCAAGTTGCAAAATGTGTTTTTAAAGGTACAAATTGTACATGGAAAATAATGACAATATAAAATTTATTATAGGCAAAATATTAATGTTTGACTGCCAAAAATGCCTAAATAAGTAAAGTATTCCTTTAAAAATGTGACTTAGGGACCTGAACTTTAAAAGCAAAGAAATTGAGAATATTTTTCACACTTGATGTGAGAGGGGGGTGAAAACCCTTGCTTGCAAAAAGTATTTTTGAGAAAGACGTTATTAAATTTTTTTTTATTTGTTTACAAGATTTGAAGTGACTTAAACATAATGATGCGATGGAACAATGTTGACCCGTGCCAAACCAAGCCGTTCTGAGTGCGTTTCAGTTCCTTGCTATGTCAAACCCGATTCGACTAAGCTGCGTTCGCTCAAGTTCAAATAGTGCATGAAGGGATACAGGGTAACAGAGTAGCCTTTAAATGGACCCAAGTGATCCCAAAAGTTGGCAAACGACAGGCAAGCCAGCCATGTCACATTATCTTCATCATCCATCTGATGAATCCATGTGGATGGAGCCATAAGGGAATGATTCGCTTAAGGAAAAGTCCTGTCACTCTATGCACACATTAGTCAAAGGACAATGATCAACTTGATGGGACAAATTCATCGCTTACAATAAGAGCAGACACAACTGTAAGTTTATGTTTCTACTCTCTCTCTCACTCTCTCTCTCTCTCTTTTTTTTTAAATGCTGTGTTCTGCTTTGTCTGCTCTTTACAGTTTTTGTTGGTCCGATTCCTGTTTCTTTTTGAACACTGTATGTCACAAAAAAAAAAAAAAAAAAAAAAAGAAACCATTAACATGAAACAACAAAGAAACACATTAGTCGGTGGTCCCCATATCGTAAGTGCACTCCATATTCTTCAGATAAAAAAAAAAAAAAAAGGAAAAGTTTTTGAACTGAACTAAATTGACTCAAGGTGAACACAAATCAGTGACGTGTGGTACACTGCACACATCACATTTCAGTATAACAAGGCAGTCCACAACTTCGAGCTGAAGACCATATGGTTGAAGGTGTGATTTATTTATTTTTTTTAAACATACTGGTATGCGCTTGAAAGAGCAAAACATGTTAAAGCAAGTTTATTGTTCTTCCTTTCCCAGAAATCATTATTAAAGCAAAAGTCAATACAATAAAAATAAATATTACCGAATCGTGGGGTTATTTTGTGTTTTATCATTATTGCAGTCTTGTAAATAGATAATGAGATCTGGAAACCTCATAAAACTTGCTGGTGTTCTCCATCTAGCATGTGTCTTTTGCAATACATTTTTGAGGAAGGTCTGCTTTGTGTCACTGATGGCACGTGGGATTAGATATCTGATTTGGCTACAAATTATAATCACTTGCATGTAAATGTACAGAACACTTCAAAAAGGCTTAATTAGATGAAGATGGTTTTATCTTAATACCCAAATTCCATCGAAACAAAACATTTGTAAATTCAGGCTTGCTTCATCAGGTTGTTTGAGCAAAGTACTTTGGTAAGTGTAAAATATTCATATTTTTATTCAGTTACTGGCTCTTACATTTTTGAAACGTGGTTGTACTTAGTCAAATTCAATCTAATTTAGTTGACATTGGTGAAGTGTGAGTAAAAAAAAATAAAAAATACAACCTTGTTGGGTGAGCAGTTTTAGTCATTGACTCACATTTCGGTCTTGTTGAATGAGCTCTATCAATCCTGTTGGTTCAAGTAGTTATGTAAAGCATTCCCATATATGTCATTGTGATTTTATTCGCCATACTTTTTTGCCATGTAACAACTCTCACATAATACTTCAGATTTACACTGTTCAAATTTCACCCTGCTTCAAAAATTCACACCTCCTGGGGTATATATCGTCTCATTCCACATTACTTACAGTATTTGCACAATTTAATGTTAAATATCAACTTTTCCCCATTCATTTTCAATGGGACAGACATTGAACTTTTTCTAAGTATCTAACATCATCATTACCAGGTGTCTCGGTGGCACAGTTGGTAAAGTGCGTTGTCTAGTAACCAGGAGGTCATATTTTCATAATTTATCTCTCAATTTACTTCATAAGCATTAAACATGCATTCAAATCTTAGCATTCAGCTATTAGTATTCAGCTTTCAGCATTTCCATGCAATTTCTCCAGAAATTGCACTTAGTCTAGTTAGTTTTGTGTTTGTTACTGGTAATAGCATCAAATTAGGAAAACGTAAAAAAGTTATAAATGTTCCACTTATTCAATATAAATGAGCAAATTCATGTAAGCATGAATGTCACAAAAGTTGACTTATTATGTACCAATTTTAAAAACATTACAAGCTATGTCAAGCTCCAAACAGCATGTCGTATGGATGACTATAAAAATATGCATGTAAAACATTTTAATTCTTAGCGCGTAACCTTGTGCATTACAAAGAAAAAGCAACTATTGTTGCAGTGTTTAAAAAAAAAAGAGGGAATTATTTTATGGTGAAGCTACAGAAATGCATCTTTTATTATTTGTCCCAGTGACTCACAACTGTCGAAGAGAAGACTTTTTAACCACTGAGGCACTTTGAATTCAGTTTTTTTCCACTGAAACAGCAATAGTTCCTGTGGACATATTTATGACCTCTAATGTTTACATCTTTAACTCAAAGAAACGCAAAGCCAATGCATTGAATACAGATGCTGTCTGGACAAAGACCAAACTTCACAGCCTTTTCGAAGCCTATTAATTTTTTTTAGGTTTTTTTTTGTTGTGGTGGCTTTTTCTGAGCTCTATTGCCTGCTTGAGGACTTCCACACCTTCCCTAAGGACACCAATGTCTTTAGAGGGTCATGTCCGGGATATGCACCCTCATTTTGTTTGACATACACTCCCAAAACAGTTTGGTTCATGGAACAATTGGCCTCGCCGTTGGTGTCCTTTATGATAAAACCATGACTAATTTACAGTCCACACATATTACGGCAAGAAACTGAAAGGAAGATAATGGTAAACAGCCACAAACAAACTCAGAAATCACCACCCGCATTGACGGTTTGTGAATACAAGTATAATTGAAGTTTTGAATCTGTTTTGGGGATGTGGGGGGAATGATTTTCCCTTGATTAAAAGAAATCATTTTGCAGTCTACTTTTTTGACATATTTATTGTTATCTGCATATTTTCTAATACATGATGGTTGATGAGGAAGCCCTCCCAACATAGCTTGTGTTTATCTTTTCACTGTGTATGCAGACTTGTTTGAGGACAACCGCCAAATCTTCTTGACAATAAAATGTTGTATGTGCCGCCACTAGTCTAAACACGACACTCTTCTAATTCATGTTGTTTGTGGTATATGAATTAAGCAGTAAAATCCACCCGTTTATGTCCATCTCAGGGGGTGGCCATTTTGCCACATGCTGTTGACTGAAAATCGTTAGTCACAGTTGCTCAAGGTAACGACCAATCGTGGCTCAGCTTTAGAAAACAGATGAGCCATGATTGGTCGTTAACTGAGCTCTGAGCAGCTGTGATGTCATTTTCAGTCAAATTGGCCGCTACCAGAGATGGATAAATGTGGGTGGATTTTGCTTCCGAACTTATACTCCACAAATGCAGTATTAATTAGAATATCATGTGTTGACGTAGGGCTGCATATAACATGTTATTGTGAAGAAAATGTTTATTTACCACTGATTGTCACATCCACCGAAGTGGGGTGAAATTTGTTCTCCGCATTTGACCCATCCCCTGGGGGAGCGGTGAGCAGCAGCAGGGACCACGCTCGGGAATCATTTTTTGGTGATCTAGCCCCCCAATTCCAACCCTTAATGCTGAGTGTCAAGCAGGGAGGATTTTTTTTTTTTTTTTTTAAATAGTCTTTGATATGACCCGGCCAGGGGATTGAACCCACGACCTCCCAGTCTCAGGGTGGACACTCTACCACTAGACCACTGAGCTGGTTTGGGTTGACTTCCCCTTTAAGTGCATCCATCCATCCATCCATCCATCCATCCATCCATCCATCCATCCATCCATCCATCCATCCATCCATCCATCCATTTTCTTGACCACTTATTCCTCACAAGGGTCGTGGGGGGTGCTGGCGCCTATCTCAGCTGGCTCTGGGCAGGGTACACCCTGGACCGGTTGCCAGCCAATCGCAGGGCACACAGAGACGAACAACCACCCACACTCACAAGCACACCTAGGGACAATTTCGGAGCGCCCAATGAACCTGCCATGCATGTCTTTGAAATGTGGAAGGAGACCGGAGTACCCGGAGAAGACCCACGCAGGCACGGGGAGAACATGCATACTCCACTCCACTCCTAAAAAAAATTTGGTATCTTATTTAAAAATTCATATCTGGCTTCTGTGTTCGTTTCGTTTTCAGGGTTGTGTGTTGTCAGGTGCGGCGAACTCCTCATGCAGCTGTCTCCAATTATTTATCACCAACAGCATTTATGCACTGGCCTGACTTCCACTACTGTCCGGAACGTCTTGTTAAATTCTCAGTCCTGGTATTGTTCTCCTTTTTGCATAAGAAATCTTCCCAATTTTTTCCACGTTTTACTGTCTCCTACAGTTGCACTTTGGTCTTGCTCATAGTTTGCACAAGTTATTTTCTGTTCATTAATCATGACTCTACTTTGCGCTGTTGTAAGAGTCCTTTTTTTTGCTGTGTTCTTTTGGCACTTTTAGTTTGGACTGAATTCCTTTTTGATCTTCTTTCTCAGCCTCGCCATCTTGCCAATTCAGCCGCTCCCACATCCAGTCCTTTGTTGCATGAAGGTATTTATTTATTTATTTATTTTTTTACGCTTTATTTGTTACTTTTGTGTAGTGATGGGTGGCCTTGTAAATTGTTGTACCACATCGGACAAACTATTGATACTGTGTCAACACTGTGTCAGTTTGTTTTGCTCAAGATGGACACCTGATTTATTGCAGGCAACTCATTAAAAGTTTAATTGCACTGGGGAACAATTTGGCAGGAAAAAAATCAGAATCTGAAAAATTTGAATCTATTTCATTAGTGCAGTGCTTTTCAATTATTTTCTGTCATGCCTCCCTAGTAAGAAGAAAACATCTCGCGTCACCCCCCCCCCCCCCCACCCTCACGCGACTATAAATAGTATCATTTGTCTATAAAATTGTTATAAGCACACCTGTGCATAACACTGTATCCGTATTAACGTATAAGAGGGAAAAAAAAGAAAATATGGACCAACTTATAACAAAGAATAGCTTTATTAACTGTAACAGAAAAGATTTAAAGTGCATCTGAAATTCAAAAATAAAATTAAATGAAACTATAAACATTTTTTGACTGACCATGTCAAACCATATGACACGGAAAAATAAAATTACATAAAATCAATAAATAATATTAAATAAATATTTAATATAATATAATATTAAATAAATATTTTAAAAAAATATTTATTTAAATAAATATTTTAAAAAAAAAACTTTAAAGTGCAAAACAAAAATATAAAATAATTTGTGCTGATTTTTTTATTTTATTTTTTTGCTGTGTGCAAAGCGCACATGCTCAGTGCAAACAAAACCCCTACACCACCGAGCGAATGCTCCCTGCGTACACTCTGCCAATAATGAGAGCGTCACTGCCCCCTAATGTAGTGGAGGTGCAATTGCACTTTATTCTAGGACAGTAAAAAAAAAAAAATAAAAAATCAAAAAATCAAAAAGCATGCTCCCTGAGGTCAAACGTGCCCCCCTTGATGGAGCCTCGCGCCCCCCTCGGGGGGCCCGCCTCACTATTTGAGAAGCACTGCATTAGTGCTTTATTTACATATACTTACAGATTAGACAGTCATGTCATTTTTTAAAAGAAAACAGAGATCGCATAGCTAAAAAACATGAGAATACCCCCCCACACACACACACACACGTTTTTTTCCCCTTTCAAGCAGAGGTTTTGTGCCAACAGTATAACACTGACTTTTATTCGTAATTCTTTCCACCTTGTGTAATACACCGTTGCAGCTAAATAAAAACATCCCCAATGCATGATGCTCCCACCAACACCGCGAGATCCACCATTTCTGTGTGAAAATGCTTGCTTTTTATTTAGACTGAGAAAATGGATGGATAGATGGATGGAAAAATTGTGAGTTGGTGAAGAGTCCCCGCTCCCACATCTTCTGAGGTTGTTGCTGAGCATTTGAAAGTTGACAAAGTCAGTCCCATTGGTTTGACATGCATGATGCATGAAATCAGAACACCTGAATTTCCTGGAAATCATTTTTAGCAAATATAGAATGCAAAATAATAGAATGCAAACATATCTAGTTGGTATTTTTTCCCCCTTCACACAACTTACAATATTTTATTTTATTATTATTGACACGGAGCGAGAAGGTAGGACTCAGACGCAGAGTGTAAGTTGGCCAACAAGGCTGCAGCTTAAATCCAATTGAACCAAAAACACAGAAAAAGCTCCAAACTGGAGAAAAAACAAGGGCACTCAAAAACAGGGACAACTAAAGGCGCTCCGCTAGGGAGGAAAACAAGGGGCAAACTAAGGGCGCAAGACAAAGCAAGGCTAGACATCGAACAAGGACTGTGGAACAAGGACTGTGAGGACGCTTCCATGCACTGAGATGTGACACTTCGGCAACGGAGGGGAGAATGCAGGTGGCTTTTATGTCCGGGTTGATTGGGAGCAGGTGGAAACCATCATGGGCGTGGACCGGTGATTACTGTGCAGGGGAAAGGCAAGTGACCTGAGGTGAGAGGGTGGTTAATGACTTCAAAATAAACCGGAAACATGAGTGCAAAAATAAAAGCATGACCAGCGTGGCGGCGTGACAATTATGATTTTTTTTTTTAAATGATGTTAAGATTACACATTTTTACCCTGGCCATTGGCTGTGCAGATGTACTTAAGTGAACCAAACATGGTCACCCTGTGTGCCAACGGATTTGATTGCCGCTATTAACACAGGGTGTCTGGGAACAAACATTTGTGGACATAAATCTGTTTTTTCTTGTTGTTTTAGCTGTCTGTGTTATCTTTCCAACATAATCTTAAGCCTTTCATTCTCAGTCCTGGTAATCAGATCCTTACTCACTGTCTTTTTTTTTTCCCCTCCCTTATCTTTCTGCAACAATAAAAGCTGCCTAACTATAAAGTGAAATGTGCTGTTTCTCTGTCATGTTGGTGTGTAGTTTTCTCCAGAGTTCCTGACATGAATCCTGATGACTTCTGTGAGCAAGTCCCTCATCAGACCGCAGCACGAAAACAACCTTGAGACAGGGCAGGCAACCTGAAATCACATCTCCCTTTCTCAAAATTTGACTTCGCCTGTCATGGGGGAAACATGAGGTTAATGCTCAGACTATTGAACAGTCCCCCCCCCCCCCCCCCGACGTCATAGGGGTGTATTTTGCCCCACTTTAATACAGATGAGATATTTCTGAAATACAGTATATCATTTAATCCCGCCCAAAGTATTTCCCGAATTACAGTGCATCCGGAAGTGCTTCGACATTTTCTATATTTCATATGTTATATAATACAGCTTTACTCCATCCATTTAGGGAAGCACGCGAAGAGCATCCGACTCCACCAAAGGATGTAGCAGAAATTTTAACCCAAAACTTTAGAACTATGAGGCAGGTGTTAACCCTTCTTCCACAGTATTACCCACAAATGTCCATAAACGATTTATTTCTTCACAATTTTATAACATGCCCATGCGCAGCATAATGCCGTCACCAGCACGCTTCACTGTAAAGAGCAGCCAGGTTCAGGAAGAGACCTGGTGGTCCGAAAGGTCTTCATAATACACGTGATGGAGACAACTGTGCTCATTGGACCTTCAAAGCAGAAGAATCGACGAGACGTTCCCGTCTCTACAGACAATTTGACCTCTTGCGCGGTTTGTGCTCTCACCTGTATTGTCAATAGTGGGACCTTATGTCGGCAGGTATATAGGCAGGTTGTGTGCCCATTTCGAAACATGTCAACTCCATTGTAGAATTCAGATGTGGAAACGCGATGCTCTCAAGCTTGATTTGAGCTTGACGGCAAAGCTTAAAAGTGAACTGTGAAAACATTCTAGATACAATAAATTGAAGCCAGAAGTTTACATACACATTTTTATTTGTTTTGACGCACTGTCTGAAGTCAAATCAGACTAAACCGTTCCTGTTTCATGTCAGTCAGGGTCACCAAAATTATTTTAATTTGGTTAAATGCCACAATAATGAGAAAGATAATTTTATATGATTTTCGGTTGCTTTGCTCGCACACGCCTTTTCTGATCTGCCCACAAATTTTCGCTGAGATTCGGATCAGAACTTTGGCCACTCCAACACATTGACTTTGTTATCTTCAGGCCACTTTTTAATAATGTTGGCAGTATGCTTAGGGTCATTGTGTTTGGAAGACCCATTTGTGCCCAAGTTTTAGCTTACTGCCTATGTCTTGATATGTTGATTTAATATCTCCTTGTAATGTTTTTTTTTCTTCATGATGCTGTCGATTTTATTGCCATCTCCATACTTCACAGTCAATATGGTACGCTCAGGTCTACAAGCTTCCCTCTTTTTCCTCCAGATGCAACACTGGTCATTTTGGTCAAACAGCTCAACTTTATTTCATCAGATCACAGGATATGTCTCCAGAAGTTAAGATCATTGTCTTGGCGTTTTGTTTTGTTTTTTTGAAAACTGTAATGTGGCTGTTTTATGTTTCTTTATTCTCGGTGAGTGGCCTTTCAGCCCATGTCAGTGCAGGACTTGTTTCACTGTGGGTAATAACACTTTCTTACCAGCTTCATCCAGTATCTTCACAAGGTCTTTGGCTTTTCTTCTGGGGTTGATTTGCAGATTTCGGACCAAAAGACATTCATCTCTGGGACACAGGGCCCGTCTCCTTCCTGAGCGTTATGATGGATGGACATTCCCGTGGTTTATATTTGCGTGTAATTGTTTGAACAGATAAACGTGGCACCTTCATGCGTCTGGAAATGGCACCCAAGGATGAGCCAGACTTGTGAAGCTCCACGATTCTTTCTGTGATTTCCTGCCCGATTTCTTGTGATTTTCCCATCATTTCAAACAAGGTTAGCAGAGTGTTTGGAGTTGTGGCCTTAAATACATCCCAAGTGTGTCGTCAATTAACTCAAATGTTGTCAGTTAACCTATCGGGAGCTTCCAAAGCCATGACCTCATCATCTGGGCTTCTCATGTTCCTTAAAGACGTAGTACTATTTGTGTATGTAAACTTTTGACCTATCATATAAAATACACTGAGAAATTCTCTCTCTCATTATTGTGGTATTTAACAAAATTAAATAATTTTGGTGATCCTGACTGAACTAAAAAAGGAGAG
Source organism: Festucalex cinctus (assembly GCF_051991245.1). NCBI lineage: Eukaryota > Metazoa > Chordata > Actinopteri > Syngnathiformes > Syngnathidae > Festucalex > Festucalex cinctus. Next base: position 20,673,410 of record NC_135413.1, on the reverse strand, counting down.
GTTTACCCTGATTTCACTTCAGTCAGTGAGAAAAAAAAAATGAAATTTGTGTTTTTGCACAGTGTATGTAAACTTTTGGCTTCAACTGCAGATCCTACTTTACTACCGGGTGTTTACACCGCACTCCCTGATTTTAAACAGATGAGTTGTAATTTTATTGTCACATTCCTTCACACTATGTTTCATACAGTTTCATGTGGTTGAGGATAACATCATAAACATTCAATGTGCACCCTTCTGGTTACTCTGTAAACATAGATGCCCTATTCAGAAGAAAAAGTCCCAAGCAGGCTGGGACTGGGGACACCACTCGCAGAACATCTGATCATCTTATGCAGGGTTGGCCATCAATATGTTTAACAGCTGCTTAGTGAGAAATCTCTTCAACTATGGCAGTGCACCATCATGCAATAAATAAATAAATAGATAGATAAATAAATAAATAGTTGTTTTTCCCAGTTCTGACCTGAAAGCGTTCAACCAAAATGGCGGATACTAGTGATAATTTTTTTATTTTTTTATTTTGGTCCTCAAAACTCATTTTGAACTCCAAACTTGCCTTCTCGCAATTTTGCTCCATTTATTGTTTTTATCTTATTTTATAAGCATTCCTACAGTTCAGTAAGTTCACTATATAATTTCATGCAAGGAGATAGCATACTACTTACGTTGTGTTATGTGAAATTATGTTGAATATTTAAGAATGAAGAAAGATATCTAGTTTTCCATTCCTTGAATTTTGAATTTATATTTCCTGATTGGAAAACTGCCACAAGAGGGTGACTGATGCTGGTATCAGCCACCATAGCGAGTACCAATACCTTCCTTGAAATAAGGCATGGTATTGCCTAGGGGTGTGAATTGCCTAGTACCTGACGATTCGATTCGTATCACGATTCACAGGTCACGATTCGATTCGATACCGATTAATCCCGATACGAATTTATAAGTCGATTGTTGCGATTTTTTTTCATTCAAATTTAGAAAATACTAATCAGTAAGCTTGTAGAGTGTAAGATTTATATGAAAATGTATTATTTATTTATCTGAAATTTCAGTCTTATAGAGGTTGTAATCTGTTTCATGTTTGAACAGCATTAAAATAAAATATTAAGGCTTAATGTTCCGTTCATATAACATTCTTCCATGCTCAAGGTGTGAATCCTAACCCGAAGTCAGACGTTTTGTTGAATATTTTTCCATTAAAAATGGAAGTTTAAAAATCGATTCACACACACACAAAAAAAAAAAAAAAAAAAAAAAAAAAAGGCAATGATGATAAGACGTTGAATCGGTAAGACTACCGAATGAACAATTCTGAGCTCTTCAAAAAAAATTAATAATAATAATAATAATCGATTTTTTTAATTTATTGAATCGATTCGAGAATCGCGCGATGTAGTATCGCGATATATCGCCGAATCGATTTTTTTTTTACACCCCTAGTATTACCTAGTATTAGGACTCGCCCATCCCTAGTCCTTGGTATTTGTATTGGTGACTACTGAAGATTTGAGTACTGGTCTGGAAAAAAAAAGTGGTATTGAACATCTTTGCTAAAACTATAGTGTTTTTTTTTTTGTTTTTTTTTAAATAAAATCTTACCAAATTTGTGTAGAACACAAGGACACAATGCTTTCATGTTATTTTCTTTCTCTTTTTGCTGACAACTGTTGCCTGCTTGAATGTATGCTCTTGCACTCTAGTTTATGGTCCATGTGTTTCTGTCACACCAATGGCCTAACTTGGCAACCAAAAATTTCTTAAAACTGTCATAAAATATAGTATATTTTCAAGATGACACTCTAGGCTTCCATTGTGGTCATAAAAAACCTACATAGTTGAAATGCTTTGTAGAGGATTTAAGACTTCAACCGTGGTTTCCAGACGTCCTCAACTAACTGTGTACATTTGGCTTTGAGTGACTTTACAGTTCTAACATGTGATGCACACATGCTAACTGCATTCAACAGCCAGTATGGTGAATATGCACATACGCAAAGACAAAAGTAAAAACATATGTCAACACGTGGGGGACCTCCTGAGTGAATAACTCCTTGAAGGTGGGTAAGCGCAACATACAAATTACAGATATTTAATTATATTCACTCAATTTCACTCTTGGTTTTTAAACAGTGGCACGGCGATTTTCAGCACCAATGTGTCATCATTATGGTTCATATTTGAACAACATTAGATTCACATTTGTTCTTTGGTCTGATTTCCTACACAAATGCGGTGTAGTTTTCATCATCACATACATCCCTTTTTAATATTATTATTAATACTTCGATAGTTGTGAACAAATTGGAACTGACAGGACTGAACTTTACACCTCACTTTATTGCCCAGTGGGTGGTCTTAAAAATGAGGAAGCATTTTGCCTGAACAAATGATCTTATAGATGCTTAAATGCAGTTGACGTCTACAGTATATTGCCAGCTCTAAAAAACATTTACAACCTCTGCCAAGGAAGTCAAGTCAAGTGTTTTCATCTGTGCGGGTTTGTTCGTTGTTCTGTGTGTAACCTCTACAATTCCCCCCCCCACACACACACACACAACCCAAGTATGTTACCATTTAAATTATTTGTTAATGGCGGCAATACACATGTTAACAAGATCATAAAATTGATGTTGTAAAATCCCAATCATTTGAAAGAGTAACCTTTTCAATATTGTGATATTTGCTACAAGATAAGAATCTATCATGATTATGATGGGTAAATATTATTAGTAGTTGATTTATCGCTCGACAATTAGAAATTTGAGCTGTTAGAAACCTTTCTTTTACGATCTCATATTGTGATCATTCCATTATTTATTTCACAGGCGACAAATGTTTATGCCTTGGGGGAGGGTCTGCTTTTGTTTTTGTACAGCGGTGGGTAGCTTCACCTCTGGGATTACCCCCGGCTTCTGTAACAACTTTGCTGTATACAAATGAAGTGATGATTTTTGCTGTGTCAATGGAAGGCCTGGATGAGATATTTTACAAAGTATGTATAGTCCATTTTATTTCATTCAACGGCCTCAAAAGTCAGACAGCTCAGTCAAGAGCAATTCGGCCAAACACACGTTGTGAAGTGGGTACTGCAGTGTGTAAAATACCGGTGCGCTAATGTGCTTACAATAAAAGTCATAACGTGCTGACATTTACAGTACTTGACTGTGCTGAACATCTTTACTCTTGCTTGCCAGACATTTAACATCTGCTAATGAGAAGAACAGCCGATGCTGAAGGCAAAGTCAGTGTGACTCACTCGGAAATGTGCACACATTTGCGTGTGTGTGTGTGATCGGATATATTTGAATCTTTCATACAGGGTACTGTAGTATCCTGCTAATTTTAGTTTCATCTTCACGTTGAATAGTTCACAAATTACCAATACTTGGCTCTGTGAGAGATGCTGAAAAGTCTGTTTCGTTGCCTTAAAGGGGAAAGCGACCCCAAAATTTGATTGACATTAAAATGTTGTATACGTGCACCCGTTAGTCTAAGTACAACATTGTGATGAATATTGTGTTTGTGGAGTACAAGTTAAGCAGCAGAATCCACAATCTCAAGGGGCGGCCATTTTGCCACTTGCTGTTCACTGAAAATAACTTCACAGTTGTTCAGGGCTCAGGTAATGACCAATCATTATTGCAAAGAAAATGTTGGGGTTGAGTTCCTCTTTAAAAGACAAAATGACAATCAAAGTGCATGTAAATTCTCTAATCTTTCAGTAGTCCTTGAATATCGGTTCATATTTATTACAGGGATGGTACACAATTCTTCTACAAACAGCTTTCCATGGCTTTTTAATTACTTTTCCAATTTCTAATACCAAAAAATAAAAACATTTCAATCGGACCACTGAAAATTATTCACGAAAAAAAACAAAAACTAAAAAAGGTCATAATCTGAAACATTGCAGTTAATGCACAAACAAACTACAGACACATTTTGATGCAAATTGTCACTTTTAATCAGCAGAGCACACTATCAGTAACATGAACCATCTGACCGATCAAAGCAAGCAAAAGAGGAACTAAAATGTGTGCCAAGCTATGAATACAATCTTCGGATTTCACAAATCAAAGTATTCACGTTGTATCAATATAATAATACATGAAAATGTATACTTTTTTTTTTACTTACCACAAGCAAATCTGCAAGCAATCTGGATGTCGGGAAGATTATCTGCAAAAGACAAGATACGTTTTCCGGCGACTTATAGGAGTAGTGGGAGGTTATCACTTTTTTTTTTCTTTTTTTTTTAGTTCTCAGAACTACTGTTGTCATTAAATTCGACGCATCTAAGTTCACCTGCTTTGCTACTGAAATTGGTCAACGGTCATCTATGTTGCAGCGGACGAAACTGCAGTAACACCATCGTGACCTGTCGCAATAAAATGTTCAGCAGACGCTGTGCGGTCCTTCCCCTTCATGTGGCTTCGCAGCGCCGCTTCTTTCCTGCCGGGCACGTCAAAGTACCGTATTTTCCGCATTATAAGGCGCACCTCATTATAAGGCGCACCACCTTCAACGTATGACATATTTCCAAACTTTTACCATATATAAGGCGCACCGCACTATAAGGCGCACCTTCAATGAATGACATATTTTAAAACTTTTTTCATATATAAGGTGCTACAGTAGAGGCTGGGGTTACTTTATGCATCCATTAGATGGCGCTGCGCTAAAGGGAGTGTCAACAAAACAGTCAGATAGGTCAGTCAAACTTTATTAATAGATTACAAACCAGCTTTCTGACAACTCCATTCACTCCCAAAATAAATAAACAGCTATTTTATTATTTTCTCTGTGGTAAAGTATTAGTATTAGCTAGTGATCCAAGATGGCGGGATCTTCTGCGCATGCGCGTCACCGATCGTGCAGGGTCACCGATAGCGTCTTGACAGGGAGACCTGTTGCGGCTCAATATCGATCCATATATAAGGCACACTGGATTATAAGGCGCATGGTCAGCTTTTGAAAAAATTGAAGGCTTTTAGTTGCGCCTTATAGTGCGGAAAATATGGTACATGGAGCAAAGTTTGGATTTTGCGCTTTGAGCATCCGTGGTAGAAGTCCTTCAGGAGTAAAGTTTAAACTACATCATTCGTTGTGGTCATAGGAGTTAAATCTAACAGTAACATCCATCCATTCCTTTTTTTGTACCGTTTATCCTGATTCGGGTCACGCACCTGCTGGAGCCTATCCCAGCTGAACTGATTGCCAGCCAATTGCTTTTACAGGAAACATACTGTACATAGCTATTTATTCAGCTTGCCTGGCCTCTCTGCACCCTCGTCAGAGTCATATTCTCCAGGTTGTAAGTGCACGTTGTACGTGTTGAAGACAAAAGTTTCCAGGCCAAGCTCCAGTCATTCCAAGAAAAGGAAGAAAGACAATATTTGGAAGGCATGCACGGTCGTATGTTTCAGGTACGGCTCCAGATCTGAACAAAGAGCTTGTGATTGCCATCTTCTCGCTTGTTGAAAAATGTCAAACCGCAATGGGTGAGGCAGTCGTAAATTACGCTTGTTTTCAGGTTTGAAACCTTTTCCACATGGAGGAGAGCCATATGATGCCGCGGAAGAACAGACCACCCACATTCTGGTTGAGTGGCAGTGGTCTGACACTATCAAAAAACAGACAGTAGCTAAGAGCCTTAAAGTGCCAGCAGCCCATTGGCTGAGAGTTGCTAATACCCACACCACTGACAATATTATTTTTAAAAAAGGTCTCATGCCACCAAAATCCATTCTTTACAACCTTAATGCATAACATAGGCCAAAATGTGTCTGCTACCTGCTTTTCCTTGACATCCTTGCAGTCTCTTGATTTTACATAAAAGCCGTTTGAAATGAAAAAAATGTTGCAAAATGATTCAATCGGATAAAGGTGATGTTGTGATGTAGATACTCATTATTCAAGTAACTACACCCCCAAACTGGAAAAGCTACAAATTTGCATCACCTGCAAACACAAAGGAGTTGAAAAATACACCCTTACACTCTATTGCATGGGTCACCAGCGTTTTTTTTGTTTTGTTTTTTTTAAACCTGAAAACTTCTTGGATACTAAAAAATATGAAGTTTGATACGTAGTTCGGAAATATCAAATTTGCTCAAATCGCTTGGGGGTAAATCATACCCTCGTTGTTGTGTCTGCTACCTTAAGCTATCTTGACTCTCTCAAAGAGAGTTACACACATTTGCTTGTTTACCGTGCACATTACGTACAGTACATTTCTCGTCTTCTGACCTATCTGACTGTTTTGTCGACATTCCCTTTAGCGCAGCACCATCTAATGCATGCATAACGTAACCCCAGCCTCTACTGTAGCGCCTTATATATGGAAAAAGTTTTAAATTATGTAATTCATTGAAGGTGCGCCTTATAATGTGGTGCGCCTTATAGTGTGGAAAATACGGTGATTGAAAATTAATTATTGAGCAAGAGGACCCACAAAAGAGAAAAAGGGGATGAGATACATAGCACACAGAGAAATGTGAAGTGAGACATGACCATTGTAGCTTCTTGTCTGTAGTTGCCCTGAAGGTGACCCCATTGGAACAGTCAGTGACAGCTTTTTTTTTTTTTAAATACAACAGCTGAATAATGTTAGTGTGCTTAAAACAAAACAAAACAAAAAAATCCACATCAATGCAAGGCTTTGGTGAATGTGAATGATATTTTTTTTAAAGCTGCTTCAATTCATTACAATATTTTTATCATTTTTATTGAGTCGGCTGTTCAAGATGTGTGTGACATCTCTAAATTATTTTTCAGAGGACCGCTCACCCGCTTACTTGGCAGTTAATCATACTTGTAGGCGCCGCAACAGCGAGTCAAAGCCCTGAGCTGAAGGGGGCCTCGGATGACAAAACACTGATTAACTCTGCAACAGCATGTTAATGTGGAGAACTCCTGCAGAGCATCCTTTAATAACTGTTGCTGGCCTCTGATGTCTGATAGTGGTCCATTAGCAAAACTGTAAGCTGACAATACAATGACACGTTGGGTCTCAGGACCATGAGTGCTCTATAAAAGGGCCCACTCACAAGCAGGCTCCTTGGAAACACAACGATAATACAATCAAATGAAGAAAACTTGTCATTCAGCGCACAAAAAAAAAAAAAAAAAATGAGAGAGAGAGCAAGTTGAGACTAAACAATACTACTGGAGCTGTTTGAACTTGGTTACACTGAACTGGTGTACTGTATGTCATTAACCATGTTGCAAGACCTTTGTCCTGTGCTGTCACTAATAATTTAAACAACACAGTTTAAAGGCCACTGTAGTTAAATGCTTGTTTTTTTTTTTCTTTTTTGCCCGATTGACATCAGACCTAATGATTCAGCTCCTTCCACAGATGTTAAATGGGCTTTAGATGAGGGTTTTTAAAATACCACTTCAGAATAGGTCCCATGTTTTGTTCTCGGCCATTCTTTGGTGTTTTTAGCAGTGTAATTTGAGACTATAAGGCAGGGGTGTCCAAACGTTTTCCTCTGAGAGCCACATACAGAAAAATAGAAAGCTGCAAGGGCTTTAAAAGTTATTAACACATTCATTGCCAGACCAGCAAAAATTTGACGTCTTTTTCCGTCAATGGCAGTGAATTAGTTAAACATGGTCAATCAATGAAGCAATTATAAATTGTTGATATAAAGTACAGTTATTTATTGAAAACTGCTAACAGTCACAAGGCAAATAGTGACCCCTGTGTGCCACTATAATAAATATGCCTCTCCACTGAGCAGCAGCTGATTCCAACTTGACATTCTGAACCACAACAAGAACAATCGGTCGTCAACTGACCACACTTAAGAACCATTAATCTAATGTGATGTTTTCACAAATTGGACCTTGGCACTTAGCAACAAGTGGATGAAATTATTTTTATTTCTGAAACTGAATTATTAGCTGCAAATTTGTGTCTTTGCATAGCTAGAAATGTTTAATCCCCCCTCTTTTTTTTCTTTTTTTTTTTTAAACAGCATTGAAATTTTTTTTTAGTATTTTCCGCGGGCCGTCAAAAATTGTATGGGGGGCCGCAAATGGCCCCCGGGCCGTAGTTTGGACACCTCTTCTATAAGGGCTTTTGGCTTCAGAATGGCTTGACAAGAAAACCTTTTCCGGATGTAGCAAAGCAACCCGATATCATATCATATCATATCATATCATATCATATCATATCATATCATATCATATCATATCACTAAACCAATTTTCATATAGGTACAGTGTAGTATTTTCTTTTCATCCTTATTTTTTCGCATTTGTAAACATAGAAATGATGTCGTTTGCAAAACACGTCAGTTTTGTCTCATCGTTCCAAAAGACATTTCCCCAGATGTTATGTAGCAATATGCATTTTCAATCTACAGTGTAATCAGCGTCAACTTATTTCAGAGACAATTGCGGCTTTTCTTTCTTTAACGGGAAAGTACCAACAATTTTTCCTACGTTTGTGTGTTGCACAAAACATTTAATTTAAAACTGAAAATGTTTTGTTTTGTTTTTTTAAATATCAAATATCCATCCATCCATTTTCTTGACCGCTTACTCCTCATAAAGGTCGCGGGGAGTTCTGGAGCCTATCCCAGCTGGCTTCGGGCAGTAGGCGGAGTACACCCTGAACTGGCCAGCCAATCGCATAATATCAAACATTTGCACTGAATAATTATTATGATGATGATGATGATGATGACGACCTAGAGCCCTATGGATGGACTTTCCTGATTATATGGACCAAATGAGGCAGAATAGCTATACAATGTAATACAATTTATTTTATTCACATTCTAAAAGCTTCATGCCTTGCATCTGAGAGCATTCCCCTGTATTATATATCATCTGTAATTTTTTTTTAGGAAGAATCTTGAAATTCCATGCTCTTAACTGTTTCTACTTTATTTCCACTGAACCACAGAAAATGGTCAGTTAGACAACACTTCATACAGTTAAACTGCAATCTGGAAATAAAATCAATGACAAACTAGTAGATTTCATGTATTGTGCTGAAAACAAATTTGAACGTAACGTGTGAAAAAATACAATTGTCAGAATATTCATTGTAATTCGGAACAGAAATTGAAAACTACATAAATGAAGTGAGCAGTCTGAAGGTGGTGACACATGGTACCTATGTACATTAACTAAAACAAAAGAGAGCACAGATTCAGCTGATTGGATGAGAATTACATCCTGTGTGGCAGACAAATAGTGGGGGTTACGACCAAAACTGTTCTGGTACTGTAAGGGATCCGGAGGAAAAGGATAGGAAATTAAAGTGGAAACACAAGGATAAAGGACTGATTTAATCACGTCTTTTTCCATTTGGCTCCCAGATGGGACTAAAGAGAATAAAGACGTGTCAGTGACAGGCCTTGAGGTGGCCGGGAGGGAGAATGAGCAGGAAGTGTTTCCTGTCTTGCATTAGATTTTGCCATTAAATGAAGCATCATTAAAAAAATAAAGTTACTAATTTGTGTTGGTGTATTCCAGATTGGGTTTGTCATAAGACAGCTAATGAAACAGCATATGATTGTGCAGGCTTTGGTATTTCCTTCCTCCTCCATTTGTTTTTATTTTTCTCTCTTTACATAGTGTAGATGGAAAAGTGGACACTTTAATATTTAGCCAGCGGTTTTTATCATGTGATAAATTTGATCCCATTATTCTTGTAATGGTCGACTAATGGTCGATAAAAGATGAAAGGAAACAGGAAAAGTAGGAACAATAGATTAGGCTTTATTCAAACAAAAAGAGCCCAGGAGTGTAACACATAACAACTCAAGGTAATGACAAACAATAAACAATAACAAAAGGTCATCATGAAAGCTAATACATGTGTATAACTACACAAACAAAAAGAGATGGACAGTCAAAGAAAGACAGAACCTGTATACTTAAAACAAAAAAATTAATATACTTATGAAAGCAAGATGTAATCTTACATATATATATATATATATATATATATATATAGACGTAATCCACAAAAATCATCTAAAATTTACCCGATTACTAGTGTTGTTCTGATACCGTTTTTTGGCCCCCGATACCGATACCGATACTCAGCTTTGCAGTATCGGCCGATACCGATACTATACCGATACTTAAGGTTTTTTTTTTTCCTCAACATGAAAAAGCTGTCCTGCCATTGGTTCAGATCATTCAAGGGCCAATAGGATATCTTAAATTGGCATGCAGTGTACATGTCACATACCAGTGAATGTCGTGCACGAGCAAGACACAAGAGGCTGCATCCAAAATCCTATATTAGCGTTGGAATTAATGGTATCGGCATTTACTTGTGAGTACTCACCGATACCGATACTACTGTTTTAATGCAGTATCAGCACCTCTGCCGATACCAGTATCGGTATCGGAACAACATTACCGATTAATTTATCAAATACAGGGTAAATTAAACTTACCGTACACTATCTAATATGTAACAGTAAAAAGTGTTAACTGTAAAGACTGAAAGAAATGGGGCTCTAAGTGATAAATGTAAATGTGTATATTATAGAAGGAAGGTGATAAGAGTATCTGTGAACAGATGCTCCAACCATTTATTGGAAGGCAGCCTTTTTTTGAGTTGTGTTTAAAAGCCACTCTGATACTGGACTAAATTACGCTAAAGTATATAAAGTGGCCTACGGACAATTTGGAGTGTTCAATCAACCTCCTGTGCATGTTTTTAGAATGTAGGATGAAACCGGAATACACAGAGGCAAGGAGAAAATGCAAACTCCACATAAAAAGCCCATCATCTGGATTCAAACCCACGACCTCATAATTGTGAGGCGTATTTGCTAAACATTTGTGCTGCCAGAATATATAAATATCAATATAACAAAAAGAAGAAAAACAGGATTGTGTTTGGCTAAATGGGCCCATATTTGACACCGGGTCAGGAAATGAGTAAAGAAGACCACATCACCACTATTTCAACATATATATTTTTTGTGACATTTTTGTTTGGTGGACTGCCATGACCTTTTTCTAATGTAAAATATGTTTCTTGGCTCAATCAAGGTTGAGAAACATTATTTTAGCTCTCACTCTCTTCACCCTTAACCAACCCCATAACCCTGCCAAGATAGCAGAGCATTACAGGCTTACTAAAAATAGCCCAGTCGCATAGTCGTTTCATTATTTTCTTTCTCCTGTCTCCCTTTCTAATGTGCCCATTTTTTCCTTTTACCTCCCTCTGCAGTGAAAGCGTAGTGGAGAGAAGGCTTGTCAGCTCATTTATCAGCTGGTAGCCCATGTAGAGCTCTCTATGCTATCAGTGTTGATGCTGTTGGACCTGTTACGAGGCCCTTCACGTTTTTAGAACACTGTTCCTTTTAGAAATGATAATACAACTATGGGAGGACATCACCATTAGAGCCGAGCAGGGATGCTTCAAGTTAGAAGATAATGTGAATCGTGATGTGTAAAAATGCTGAATTCCAACTTAATAAAAGGCCTTGATGATATAAATTGGGTTACCTCTAATTGAATGTACGGTATAAGCAAAATAAATGTGTCCAGTGTGGCATTTCTATCAATATTAGTGTGAGAGATCCAATTAAATGTGAGAACTCATCGAGTCACCTAAAGTTCAAACTTTTTTGTATTCCTCATTCATTCTGGAGAAAGAACTTTGAGTGTGTGTAATAGCAGATTAGAGTGACAAAGCGTCATACAGGTATTAATGCTTTTTGTGTATACCGGTACAAAAACAAGGATTGCTTGCTCTCTTTAATTCTGCAATATTAATGGATGAACACATTTTCTATTTAGGGATTTTGTATGAAGATTCACATATGAAATGTAAAGCACAGTCCAACTGTGTGGAGTTTTATTCTTTTGGTATTTTGGTAGACAAACGCAGGTAGAAAGGGTCATTTGCACCGTCGTGGGAACACAGCCCACAACTTCCTTCCCAGCTAATAGAAGCGGCTACTCTCGTTCCATTTAAAATCACTGCACCAGAGGTGCAGTCTTTGACATTGTGGAAACAGAAATAAGACTTAGACTTAGACTTAGATTTGACTTTATTGATCCCTTTGGGATGGCTGGGAAATTTACATGTCCAGCAGCAATGACAACAGATAATAAAATAAAAAATAATTCAATCAATCAATAAATTAGGTTATTACACCAGAGATTGAATTAATAATAACAATAATAATAATAATAATAATAATAATAATAATATACAAAATAAGAATTCAATCAATCAATAAATAAGGTTATTACACCAGATATTGAATTAATAATAATAATAATAATAATAATAATAAAAATAATAATAATAATAATAATAATAATAATAATAATAATAATAATAATAATAATAAGAAGAAGAAGAAGAAGAAGAAGAAGAAGAAGAAGAAGAAGAAGAAAGATAAAATAAAAAATTAAAATAAACTCACTGATAACTGAGTTGCCCAGGGCGATAATTTTTCAAATCTATCATGATTAAAAAAAAATAATGCATTCATTGAATTTGTTTACAGAGGGTTTGCGGTACGTTGTTGTCATGTTTACGAATGAAATACAGAGACCGAAACCACACATATCACCGGGGCACAATCTTTCTGCCTGCGACTCAATCAAATCCACCAAATTACCATTTCACCATGTGCCACAACTTAGACCTGCTCTTTACTGGTCTAAAGATTAGTCTACTATCTGCCACCAAATTATCAGGCAAGCTGGGGGTATGTAAAAGAAAATGCCTTCTACTTGGCCCGCTGGAACGCACAGCATGGCGCAGCGCGGTCTGCCAAATTGCCAAACGAGCCTTGCCCTGGTACGAAAATCAAGATGCAGCATTTGTGTATTTGCGTAGACAGATCCAATCTAGTTCATTCAGCTCATTCACATTAAACATAATGGAACGGCATTCTTAGAGTGAGGACAAATAGACAGCCAAGGCTCTTCCAAATGCTGTAGAAAAAACAACATATGGCTGAAAGAAAGCAGAAGCCTGAAGAGGCAGAAGAGGTTAATGATGTTAATCACCAAGTGATGGCTCACTCATTACAGGTACCACCAGAGAGGTTCTAATTATGTACAATAAACAGTGTTAAATTAATCAAAGGAAATGTAAGTGCTCTATCCATCACACATATAGCACACACACACACCATTGAAGACACACAAAAAGTCACAATTTGTTTCATATTTTGTAACTCCAAGAGAATCATATTATCAGTGGATGGCTACAATTACACAAATGTATATTGCACATTATCCCATTGACAAGACAACTGTAGGACTAGACAAGTGAAGGAATGTGACCCCGGAGCAACTTTGTGCAGTGCCTTCATATACTGATGCAGAACTATGAAGAACACCTCTTAGTGGAATGCTATGGAAGCCCATTCCCGCCAGTAAAAAAAAAAAAAAAAAAAATGAGTTTTTTTGTTTTTTTTTTTGCTCCCGCCAGTAAAAAAAAAAAAAAAATCCACTGCCGGTTTCTGGCGGCGAAAAAAAAAATGGCAGGAATGGGCTTCCATAGAATGCTCAGAATCGCAGGCACTCGGGAAAAAAAAAAAAACTCTAAGGAAGTCTGGTAAATTGAGTTATACTTGCTTGGTCACAAAACAAATTGAACTCTGAAGTTTGGCTATCACTATACGGTACTTCTTGTTTTCATTCATCTTTCATTTGTGAATATTTTGTGTGTGTCAATAAATTGGCTGCATTACATCAGCCTGCAATGATTGCTTCCCTTTCCACTGAATGATGGATGTGCTCACCTCTTTACATGAAACAGCAGCGATGGATGTGATGGGAAGTTCGTGCTTGCTTGTGTGTGTACAAAGTGTATACTTTCCATTAGGGATGTTGAGAAAGCATCTGCAGAGCACTGTTTCTCCCAGCAGGCTGAATCCTGTGAAATGGTGCACCAGCATGAGCGCCTTCTCTTTGGTACCCATTCTACACTGGAATTGCCCTAGGTTGCTGCTCCCTTACAGTTTTTTTTGTCCAGTTCAGTTAAAATGGAACCGTTTTTCAGAACCTCGTCCAAGGTGATTCTGGTTCACAGGCCGACTGGGGCCGTGACATTATTGTCTTCTGTTTGGCTGACAGATCTAGGCATTCCTTAAGGAACTGGTTCTAAAGCCAGCGAGACATTCCGGAGCCATGCTGCCGGCCCGGGCCCGACCGTTGTGGTCCCGGCCTCGGAGGGTTGCACATGCAGGAGAGTGAGGATGATGAGACATTGATTCTGAGAGGTGACCAAATGAATGAGACTGAGCTCTCCATCGTGCCACTCGTGAAATCACTATCATGGCACATATGAATTTGTAAATATAGTTCACAAGTATGGATGTAAAACACAATAAATGTGTACAGTATGTACTGTTTGTCTTGCCGGCAGATCGTCTTCGTCTCGCTGGCTTAAATCCTGAGATGGGTTTTTTCGTTTATATGTGAAAGGTAATGTGTATTTGATGGGCTGTAATTTGTAACATTGTCGAATAATGAAATGGCAATTCATATTCCATTCACTAAACCCAACCCAAACCATGACATCTTCCACTGGCTCCTAGTGCAAGCTGCAGACACATATCAGCAGGAGCACAAAATATTGCAATATTTGAGTGCAAAGGAGCTTCCTGAGTTTTTTTTTTTTTTTTAAATGGAATAGATAAGTACACAGTATTTCTCTGAGAGATTTACATGTATGTCTTATAAGCATTCTCCTGCTGGCGTCTGTTGCAGTAAGTACAGATATGCTATCTTGTAGCATATTTATATAGCCACAGGAAGTAGTAAAAGTAGAACATTCCTAGCGTTGGCTCTCACCTTGCAGCTACAACAGCTTCCACCGTTCTAGAAAGACCTCTTCAAGGTTTGGAGTGTGTCTGTGGGTATTATCCATCCATCCATCCATTTTCTTGACCGCTTATTCCTCACAAGGGTCGTGGGGGGTGCTGGCGCCTATCTCAGCTGGCTCTGGGCAGTAGGCGGGGGACACCCTGGACTGGTTGCCAGCCACTCGCAGGGCTCTGTGGGTATTATTGTTTATGTATTCATCCACATGAACATTTGGGAGGGTCAAGGTGACAGAAGATATCGAGCTCATCCATGACAAACTGGTCCAACCACAATGTTATGAGCTTTTCTTTGCGCATTATGGTATGCTGCAACAAAAATGGGCCTTTTCCCAAACTGATCCCACAAAATTGGAAGCATATGTTAGAATAGGCCTCTTTGGGTCATGAGTGTTTTGGGTAAGATTGGTATATGGGAGCATTTTGGTTTCATGAAACCATAACTCCGGATGGTAAGATAAACTTGCTGACTTCTTGGACGTATTTGCATACTGTAATGTGGAAATAATGATTTTGATTGAAATTGACTTGATCAAAAGTTCTTTACTAAAGGCAGATTACTTCTTCTTTCTTTACAATCTTTACAGATTATTTCCTCTTTCAATATTCCTGCACAGCGTATCAAGGGATTTATATGTGAAAATGGCAGGAATATCACAGGTTTTAATGCTGCCATCATGTGGTATCAAAATTATAGTCAATACCACATGTCAAGTAGAAAATTGCTCATGTCGTGTTATCCGCTGGACAACTGGGAACTTATTTTGATACCCGAGTTTCCGAGCTGAGAGAACTTTTCAAGTTTCAACATGGCAGAGAGTGTCACAGTATTCGTGAATGGCAAGAAATATTAATTCTTATGAGGGTGTTGTCGTCTGCTAGCAGGTTGTTTTAGAATATATACAATTATGTATCATACACAATTCAATGTCCTGTTCTTAAATCTCATTATTTGCCATTGTTCGGTTTTACAGGCAAAAAGTACATAAGCTGCTCTGTGTAGTTTTTCGCTACAACAACAAACACACATGAACAGAACTCGGTTGTAATTAGGAGTCTGAGTTGTAAGGTCCATCTTTCCCGTAGCAGCCATAGCCCTGGGTGGTTGCTTTTTTCTTACAGTTTTTTCAGTCCAGTGCAGTTAAAATGGCTAAGTCTTAAGCCCAATTCACACTGACTGCGGAAAGAACGCATTGCGTTTTCCGTATGGCTCCCAGAAGAACTGCAATTCACACCGCGTGCGTTGCATGTCCGGAAATCTGCTCCCGACAGACCACAAGATCACGTGGGGTTCACGCTGGAGAGTTTAGTTCACCCAATAACAACTGTGTAGAGTCCTATTTGTCAACAATAGCTACGCTTGTCTGTTGTCACATCGATATGCTTTTTGGACACTATTTCTGGGACTTCGACCATGGCTGCTCTACCATGGGTAAGTACGTTTTGTGTTTAATATGATTTTGTCATGCTTAATTTATTCTGAGCTCATTTTTTGTCTTAAATGTCCGACTCGTGTCATGCTATGTAGCTAGCTAAATTCCCTCCAAAAAAAAAAAAAAAAAAAAAAAAAACGAGTTGGCAAACGGTTTTATTTTGAAATATACCAGATTTACCTTGATGCCAGACGCCCGATTTCCTGTCCGGCTCATGTAATTTCTTCAGCTTCACAAAATTCCGCATGCGGCGTCCAGAAGAAATAGAACGCTTGCGGAAACCTTCCGCATCGCCGCAGTCGTTCCGCACCGCAGCTGATGTAAATTGACACGTAGACTTGAATGTGTTCTATCCTTACGGCGTCCGCACGGATGTGTGAATTGGGCTTTACCATATATGTGGAGGTTACGATGGCCGCCCCTGTACGTAAACTAGGGGTGGGACAAAAAACCGATTCGACCGAACCATCGGTCGTCAAGGGGAGCTAAACGACCGTATCGGTAGCAGACTTGTCAACCGATACAAAATCCGCCGGGAATTCTTAGATACATTGCTTGTAAAGCTGTGGACCGGATATCGCGTGGCTGTGAATCGGTTGCGAGTGAGGCTTTATGGTTTTCATAACAATAGCAAGAGTTCTGCGCCGTGCTCTACTTGTTTTGTTTACATTTCAGTAGCATCACTATTCAAGCTACTTCCCTGTTTACAGAGAGCTAGGAGAGTAGCGCTCAGAGACGCTTCATTCCCCGGATGTTGTAAACATAATGCAAAGACGTTACGCACCTTGGGGAGGAGCCTACCGTCAACGCCGTGCTCGCGACACGGCGCGCGCGCGCACAACGAGTGACAACATGCAACAGTTAGCAGAAGCCGGTGCCGTACATCTCGGTATTTCCCATGGCTATCGAGTCCTCTCGGTGCACTTGTATGTCCCGGGCCGGCGTTGGTACTGCGCGCGAGCCAAAAAGAATAACTCCCGTGACGATCCAATGCAGGGATTCAAACGACACAGGTATGTCCCACAGCCAACACACCAGCTATGCTAAAAGCACACTGCAAGTATCTAATTTCTCAGTTTGTGGCTCCCTGTCAATGTATACAACGAGCATGAGCAGCAGATAGGAGAACTGAGACGTGCCCGTGATTACGTCATCAAACGCAAAATGAACGACAGCCCAAAAAAACAAAACATAAACAGTAGTGATTCCGTGGTCATCATCTTGTCTCAGATTAAAAAAAACAAAACAAAAAGATGTCATACATTAACCAAAAATGAATATGATGGCAAAAGAAAAACAAATATTGTTAAAAACAAAAATTGTAAATAAAAAGGGAAGGGCACTTTTGGAAATATTTTTGGATATATGAAGTGGTTAAAATGTGTTTGATAGATTTATTGTTCCATAAGGTGGCTTCATATTTCTTTTGGCTGGACGGTAGGTTTATTTCATGTCTTAAATTTATGTTTTTGAAATACTTCACAATGTGCACATATTCTGTTTAATTGTGTTGGTGTCTTTTTAAAGGTTAAATATTTATATTTCAAATTGAATTATCAGCCTTTTTTTCCTGATCCTTATTTTGAATAAAAAAATAATAAAAAACAATTATAACTCTCAATAACGACTAATAAGTATTTAGCCTGATACATTTTTCAGTCATATCGCCCAGCCCTTTGTTGCGGTCTAATTAAACAATTGATTCAATATATGAAAATATAGAAGACATTTTTGTTGTTGTTTTTTTTTTTACACATTTGTAGATACTGTAAAAATTTGTGGTGTTTTAAGATTAATGTTTACAAGCAACAAATGTCACTATAAGTTTTTAATATTGAAATGAATCGTATCGAATCGAAAATCGTATCGTTCCCAAACTTAATCGAACCGCATCGAACCGTTCTGTTCTGAAAGATAATCGTTTTTCAATCGAATCGCAACCTGTGTATCGAGATACATATCGAATCGGCCTCATGTCAGAGATTCCCACCCCTAACGTAAACCCATACATCAAAAGGTCAATAAAGCACAGTAAATGTTACCAAAATGGGAACCATTTTTGTCCTCCACATGATATCTGGTAAATTCGAATCAATTCTGCTTGTCTTCTAACCAGAGACTAAAGTCGGCACTAACAGCTTTGAAGCGTGTTCCTGAGCTTTAATCATATTAGTGGCAAAACACATTATCCTGAGCAGGTAGCATGGAGAGTGGAAACACTCAGTGTGACGGAAATCACAAGCTCACTAAGTTGAAGTTAAACCTGATTAGAAACGATTGCGTTTGATGGAAAAATAGCCCACATAAATTGGGCTTGTCTCTTGTCAACACTATTTTCTCATTAACTTTTGTGCGAGAGCGGTACACACTTAGTGTCTGTTGTAAGTGTAATCATTCAGTCTGGAGTAAGGTGTTTCAGAGTGTGGGACAGCCAGCTTTCGTGAACAATTAATAGCCCTTAGCGATGCATTTTTGTTTGTATTAGGCTGTCTCAACAGGACACAGTGTCCATTTATGTAAAATATCACTTCTCCTCATTACTGTCAGAGAGTCTGTACTGTATATTTGTGACAACAACGGCACAACCTGGAAATACGTGTAACAGTCTCTATCTGTTGATTGTGCCACAGTGCCAGTAAATAACAGAGGCCAATTCTGAAATGAACAGACTTTAATAACTATTGTACAAACTCAACTTAGGTTGTGCGTTCCTTGTGAAAATGAAGTTGTCTTACAACCATGTCATGCTGACACTGAACTGAGATTCAGGAGCAAAAATCACAATTAGCAAGGTAAAATAAATATTTTGTTTGCTATTATTTTTGCAAATACCTGTACAATGCATTTGACGTTAAGTGAAATCGTTTTTAATCGTAACAGCTGACTGCACGCTCTACATGGAAGTGGACTCGGCTCGCAACTGAGAGGGGGCAACCAAGTGAGGTGGACATTCATTCTCTGTACATTATAATTTGGCAGGGTTATCCTCGCTTTCAATGTCAAAAGGGTTTTGGATGTATTTTTGTTTGTGAGAGACATTCCCAAAATGGCTCTGGTTTACACGAATTTCTGCCATCAAAATGTCAGACGCACCCGCCGCATGACACGTTGCCAAGTAAACATACAGTATCATTTTGTTTACCTTTCTGAAGCTGAAAACCACTCATCTTGAAGTGAATTAATCTTATTGAATCCTCCGGAAAGGTAGCTTTTTTTTTTTTTTTTTTTTTTTTTTTACAATGTGTATCTGTGGCAGTTTTGGCATGTTTAGGATAAAATCTGCCCTGTGATTGGGTGTCCACAGGGCAAGGGTTTACCCTACCTCTCTGTCTAAAGTCTGATAAGGTCCAGTTATCCATGACCCTAATCGGGTTAAGGAGTATAGAAAATGGACGGATGGATGGATGGATAGATGGATGGATGGATGGATGGATGGATGGATGGATGGATGGATGGATGGATGGAATCAGTATTACAGAATCCAGACAACAATGAGCTGCAAGCTCTGGAAAATACTGTATCATTTAAAAAACAGTAAATACTTTTATAGTACTTTTATTTTCATTGTAGTAAGTAGTAAGTACATAAACGTTTATAAAACAATGTCTTATAATAACACTAGTCTCAAAATAAACGCCTAGACAATTTAATTACAAGATGTCCGGGTTGTTCTACCAACATTTGAGGCTACTGAATGAACAAGGGCTGCAAATGTGGCGATTTTATCTATTATAAGAAGTAAAAGTTTAACTAGCGTCACTAATAAAATAAATATTTGCAGATGGCTTGCTTTAGCTGTATTTTTTGTTGTTGTTCAAGACATAACTTTTTTTTTAATTTTTTTTTTATCAAAGGTGAATAAGCTATATTACCAAGTCCTTTCAAGGAACCTATTTATTGACCATGTAAAAGTCAGAAAAGGGGACGACTATCTTCATTTTAATCTTGTCTAAAACTGTGAATGACAATAAGCTACTCACAGTCCTGATCTGATTCACTCTGCAGTACTTACAATGTCCTTATCGGTCAATCATGACAGACCAAGAAGCTCTTAAAACTGCCACAAGGGGAGGAAGTATCAACGTGTTTTGAGCTGCTTGAGGTCAGATGTCCTTGGAGCTCCAGCCATTGATTCACTAGATGTACTCCTCTTTTATGAGCTCGGTTATCTGGGGGGCCTTTTCATTGAGGCTCACAATGCCAAGATCAGATTCAAGAGGCATGGAGTAGAATTTTAATGCCTAAAGGTGAGTGATCACATTTCATGGGCACCCTTTATTTGTCTGAGAGCCCTCAAACAAAAAGAAAAAGGAGCAAACGCTTCCGTAAATCGATAGTCAATGACCAAAATTGAGTCGCCCTTGTATCCACTTTCCTTATCGCTGATACATAAAGAGAATTGAAAAGCAAAGTTATACTCCAGTAGTCAGTTTTCATCAGCACTCTAGGAGGTGCCTTTTGATCCTTCTGATCTGTCAGATTTATGATGATTTCTATTCTCAATCCATCTTTTACGGTCATCTGGTAGTCATCAGAGCTGAGGAAACAGACGCCAGGTAGCTCTCATCTTGCTAATGCTCAGCTAAAAAGAGACCGAGGCAAATTATCATGAGATCGCCAGCTGTAATGATTTAATATATGACACAAATCAAGAGTGCTTTTATTCCTCATGGGTGTGAATATGAATGCGTAAGATCGGTTGTCTATATTTGAACAGTGATTTACTGGCAATCAGTCTAGTCCAGGGCTTAGCAACCTTTTCCTGTCAAAAGTCTAGAGCCATTTTAGGCCAAATAAGCAACAAAAAATATGTCTGACTCTGGAGCCGCAAAACATTTGAAGTTTGTTATGAAGGAAACAGTGTGTTAGTTTTAGTCTAATGCACTGAGGGCCCAATAGCTAATTAGAGCTGCACCATAACACAAAGTTAAGCAGCATGCAATGCTATGACATTCATTTTCTTCTACCTTTCATCTTTCGCTTTAGATTTTTTTTTTTAAACATACTTTGTTTTCCCTACATTTTTAGATTTTTCTGCCTTTCTGTCAATTTTCTGACATTTTTGGCAAGTTTACGGACACATGGTCATTTTCAGCCTCTTTCTTTTTTTTTTTTTTTTTTTTTTTTACATTTAATGACCATTTTTTGACATTTTTGTCTGCCTTTTTGCTACCAATTTTCTGACATTTTTGGCAATTTTGTTGACATTTTATGGTAATTTTCAGGATTTCTTTTTTTGTTTTTGGACATTTTATAGTTTTTGAAAGTTTCCATTTCTACTTTTTGTATTTTAATTATTACCATTTTTTCTGCCATTTTTGGTTATTCCAAAAATAGATTATGTTGATGTTCTGCCTTTCTTTTGTTTTTGGACATTTACAGGTTACTTGTTGAACATTTTCTTTTCTGCCTTTTTCATTCAATTTACTTACATTTTTGGAAATTTCAAGGACATTTTATGGTAAATTTCTGCTTTTCCTCTTACTTATTGGACATTTTATGTTCACTTTGTGGACATTTTTAGGTATTTAAAAAAAAATATTTTTCTGACAAGTAAACATTTTTGACTCTGACATTTTTTGGAATATGTAATTATTAATTTTTATTTGAACATTAATTAATTTATTTAAACATTAATTAATTAGCAATTATTTCCATTTTTTTTGGCTTAGGGAATTTTGGTTCATCTGGTTGTTTTCATTTGTTTGAGACAGTGACACAATACGTTGAACTGCTGTCATTTGGGGAATAAATATAGTTGTGTGTCATTTGCATTACCATGACAGTCAACATTAGCGTTCTGAAGTAATTTAACACAAAGGAAACATATACAGACTGAAGAAAAGGTGTCCTAATACTGACCCTTGAGGGACCCCACAGGCACAGATTAGAACCACCAACCTCAGAACTATGAGGCAAATCTACTGTGCTGCCTTGAGCATATTATTGAGTGGAAATTATTTGTGTGTAGTTCAAATAACAATTCATTATTGTGTTTGCAAATTCCATGACCTTTCCAACAGTCAAATAAAAATGTGACTGACACAGTGGCAAAGACAAGGATAGGAACACTGATACATGTGCATTTGAGAAGCCAAATGCACTAATATGAAGTAAAATAAAATCATGAATGAATGAATGAATGAATGAATGAATGAATGAAAATGAAAAGAAATGAAGTAAATCCACATTTAAAAAAAAAAAAAGTAAGAAAAAAAAAGTAAAACCAAACTAAAGTAAAATAAAGAACAGGCTAATCATCTTGTGACTGGACTTCAATTTATCATAAGATTTCTTGTTTGTTTTTTGTTTTGTTTTTTTAAGTTGTGCTGTGTCTGACATGCATTCCCTGTGGACTGGTTTTGTGTTCCATGGAGTCAGCTAATCATCTTTTTTTCTTTTTTTTTTTTTTTATATTCCTTGTGGGCGGCACGGTGGCCTGAGTGGTTAGCACGTCCGCCTCCCAGTACTGAGGACTCGGATTTGAGTCCAGGCTCCGGCCTTCCTGGGTGGAGTCTGTATGTTCTCCCCGTGCCCGCATGGGTCTTCTCCGGGTACTCTGGTCTCCTTCCACATTCCAAAGACATGCACATGATGGCAGGTTAATTGGGCTCCAGCACTCCCCGCGACCCTTGTGAGGAAGAAGCGGTCAAGAAAATGGATGGATGGATGGATGGATGGATGGATGGATGGATGGATATTCCTTGTATTTGCCATGGGTGCTTTTCTTAGCATTGTTGATGCAAAAATATTTTGGGGGCTTTGGGCAGTTAACCATGCAAACTCACTCTGCTGTTTTTTTTGTTTTTTTTTTTTTCCTTTTTGCTTTCCCTCTTCCTCACAGCCGTGACTAAACTTTGACAAAAGGAACCAACACGTAAACAAAGCCTGTGGACTAAATACCCACAGACTAATTATACAATGAGAGACAGCTGGGGAAAATACAAGAGGAAGAGCTGATTGGTTTACAAGGAGAGCAGATGAGACCTTTTTTTTTCCCCCCCCTGGGAAGTTCATTGTACAGTATTTGCTTGAACATTATCACATAAAACAAAAAACATAAGGACAGTAAAGTCAAGTCTGATAAAATTGAACCTCCTTGAAAGCCAAAATGCATTTAAGCTTGTATGTGCTTATTATTTTTTTTGTTAGTTGTTTTGCAGGGTTTTGTTTTGTTTTGTTTTGTTTTGTTTTGTTTTGTTTTGTTTTGTTTTGTTTTGTTTTGTTTTGTTTTGTTTTGTTTTGTTTTGTTTTGTTTTGCAACGGAAACACAGTCTCTTTTGCCTCCGATTTAACAAACAATTTTCCTGATCTGTCAGTAGTCTGACATCATGCCATCATCCATTTTCTTAACCACTTGTTCCTCACAACTGTCACGGGGGTGCTGGAGCCTATCCCAGCTGGCTTCAGGCAGTAGGCGGGGGACACCCTGGACTGGCTGCTAGCTAATCGCAGGGCACACAGAGACAAACAACCATCCACACTCACAAGCACACGTAGGGACAATTCGGAGCGCCCAATTAACCTGCCATGCATGTCTTTGGAATGTGGGAGGAGACCGGAGTACCCGGAGAAGACCCACGCAGGCACGGGGAGAACATGCAAACTCCACCCAGGAAGGCCGGAGCCTGGACTCGATCCTCAGTACTGGGAGGCGGACGTGCTAACCAGTCATCCACCCATCCCTGGATGATAGGCCTTCTGGAGACGTTTAATTTGACAGTACACTGCTGGAGCTCAGGCAGAGCGAGTGTGTGAAATATTTGCATCCTGGAACGTTAAAGTATTCGGTGGGGATCTCCTCGAATTTGATTCATTCAGAACTTTGAAGCGTGTGATTGAGAGTTAAACTGATGGCAACAATGTTCAACGTCTTCTGCAGTGTACAAATGGACAAGCTCGACAGTTACTCAAATCTTGCACACATGAAGATTTTCCTGAAAGTTTTGATGAGGAAAAATCTTAATTTTTTTTTATGGTGATGTTACCCTATTATAGAAGCTTACATTCAGAAAGCCAACCTGTAAAGACACGTATACGTGTCTCGAGGGCTGAAGGCGACATCCAACATTACATCAGGTCTGACATTTAGTACTTCCTCGTGAAACAGCTCAAAAGTTGAATCTTTGGGTTTTGCCCCAGCAACACACATGGATAACCACTAGATTTGCTTAAGAGTGTCATTGATGAAATAGCGGTACGTTCGCCTGACTTGGGCAGCGGCAAGCAGCGTGTGTGAGAATGTGAGAGTATATGGTTGCCTCCATATGTGAGTGTGTGGTCCGACTTGCTCATCGTCAGCTGGGATAGGCTTATAACTACCCTGAACATGAATAAATGGCATAGAAAATGCAAGGATTGTTAAGAATGTTAAGCATCAGTGACAGTTTCTGAAACACTAAGCAGCAGGGTCCTCATTTCAAACCATAGTGGTAAAGTCCATTAAGCAGAGAGACATGCTCCCATTGTTTCCAGCTTGACATGTTTTATCAACAATGACTACGTTAAGTCCTGCGTTCTCGTATTAGCTTGTTTCAAAATGACCTGCTGTACATCCACTCCACATACGTATTTTGTTGCGTCTGTGGCTAAAAGGCTGCAGTCGGAATGAATTAAGTCCCACAGACATGCAGTTGTTTCTGGCACAAAGTTGGCTCACCAGCTTTAGGTCTTCATTTTCAGTTTCCATCAAGCTGTCCTGTTCCACTGACTTGCCAGAGTAATGAATATGAATTGATGCTCCAGAATGAATGAGCTATCAGCCTTGATGTTGGCTGAGTGCCCCGAGGAGGATGTCACCTGCAATGAGCCTTTTTATTGCCCTCTCCGCTCCTGCATACCAAATAGGGACAACTGGCTTTTGGCACCTGAAGGATGTCTGTTTACAGGTTGGAGGTTTTACATCATACCAGCAGGGTCATTATTGCGGTTCAAAAGACTTCATTTAACACGTCTACAGTTACTAAAGACTGACATTTGTGAAGTATAGCCAGTGTTGTGTTGTTGGCTCGCCAACGATTCGTTAAAATGAACAAATCTTTAGAGTCAATGTTTTGAACTATGGATCACATTAGCATGTCGGCCAGGAGTGGAATTGTCGTGTTTTGTCACATACTTCACTGGCTGAGATATCACCTGATTCGTTGATCACTCGCGGAGATCCAAGAGATCAAAATATTGTTTGCGCTCGATGATTCTTATACCTGGCCAGCAGGGGCTCAATCATGTGGTCTCCCAGTCTAGGTCAAAATGAACAAAATAAAATGTATTAATTTATAAATATACTGAGAATATATACATACAATATTGTAGTACATGGGTACCACCACCAGTGGCAGTATGGATGGACAGAGGAAATCCGAAAAATGGAGACAAAGAAAGAGTATGGATACATTGTTGAACGCTATCTTACGACTCTGCTTATTGCAAATAAAGCAAAGTAAAAAGAATTACAAATGTGCTTCTTGGAACACAACAAATATATATTGGTGTAGCTTACATAAACTGCATTTGAACGCTGATGACTTGGTCTGAATGTTATCAGACAGGGTTGCACAGCCTGGACATTAGTTGCTTGCTGATTGCGTGCATACCTCCAAATGAACATCAGTCAATATGGAGAACGGATCACACTCATACTTATTAATGTATTTATCAAAGGCCTGAAAACAGCGCTCTACAATTCCTTTCTTTAATGTAGCATTAGTCCACTTGGCAAATGAGGCCAACACACTGTGAAAACGAGTCCTTCTGCCGCTCTGTGTGGAAATACTTGGCTTACTTGCTCCGCTAATCATTTTTATACTTATTAAGTTTAAAGTACCCCAAACAAATTGAGGTTAATAAGGCAATTTGCTACTTTGATAGAGATTTGCAGCAGATATAGTAGCCCGATTGTATGCGGATGGTTACTCATTGACTGACTACCCTTTAGGTGAGTCAAATGACAAATTTCATAATGGATGATGAGGATAGGCTGACGTCTACAATGATAGGCTGTCGTTTATTTTATTTTTTTTAACGCATTAATTTCAATTGACAGGCAATTGACAGGCAGGATGGAATGACACTCCCGTGGAGCCGGTTGATCATGAGCGACATAATTGGCACCCCTATTCTAGTGGGTCAAACTTTATCAAGGGCTTTTCTCATTCTCTTTGCTCTCTTTCAGAAATTTCACAGAAACCTCATGGAGACGTTTCCCCAGTCGCGGGCAGTCTCTGCAACGTCTCCAAGTATGGTGGCCAGACGTCCGGATTTAGGGCGGACAGACCTAAATTTCGTGATGTGTCAGGCGTCATGTGCAACCCTAAATCGGACGCTGGTTTGTCCACCTTTTCAGCCGCGTTGAGTTTATGTGACGCAACATTAGCCCCGCCGGCCCGCCACCGCCCCGTGTTTGTCAACTGGTCTGGGATTGGCCAAATGTGAGAAAATCTCGTATATCATTGGTTCAATAAATGTAAACAAAGCTCCACTTGTGGCTATCTGATTACATCATTTCCTCCCTTTGTTCTTTGAACAAGCAAAAAAAAAAAAAAGGCAGCACTAGTGAAAATGTCCAAACGCTGAACATCTTTTAATTTTGAATAACTTCCTGTCCAAAAGCAGTCGAGACTCGTTTCACGGTTTCTGAACGCTTTGCCGATGTGATGTGGACGTGAGCAGTCGGGGGAAACCAGCCTAGAAAGTTACGTGGCGACCGATAAGCATAAAAGCAAGAGGTGATCGAGCAGCAGGTGTTTCATCCTTGAAGACATTTTTTTGAGAACCATCATCACCTCTGGATAATCAAATAACTGCTGCTGAACTTTGAAAAGCATCACCAGTCAGTCCTACAGTAGTGTAGACTGCGGTGTGAAAGTGGACAGAGAGATTTTTAGTGACTCGCCCACAGCTAAAGGGATGACGTGCTGCTTAGTGGTTTAAAAACATGGTACTGTACACTAAATAAATAGTCAAAAAGAAGTTTTTTTTTAATTAGTTACACAAACATGATCTATAAAACATGCGAAAGGTATTTGATGAAAATACAATGCGAGTCTGATGTAGTGTTTCCTCCTTTTCCGCTGGGGTTATGTTAAAAAAAAAAAATATCCGCAATAAATGAAATCCGTGAAGTAGTTAGCTTTATGTTTTAAATTTATTATACATATTTTAAGGCTCTAAAACCCATCACCACACAGTTTCTACACTTTTCTCATTGAGGAATTTACATTTTCTAACATTTCTCTCTTGTTTAAACATTCTCAATGTTCAAACTTTCATAAATTTTATAAAATAGTTATATTACTGTAAAAAAATGCATGCAAAATTGCACTAACAAAAAAAAATAAAGAAATAAAAAAATCCGCAAAACAGCAAAGCCGTAAAAAGTGAACCGCATTATAGCGAGGGAACACTTAATTTTTAAAATATGTCCTCCTTTTTGACCTTATGGAAGTGGCCACCGTTTTTCCAAAATATCTCCAAGATCTGCTGGAGATTGTAAAATGGCTTCAGGAGGTGTCCACCAACTAATCCCCAAGCTAGTGATATAGGCCCTTCGTTAATGTTCAGCCAACGACTAATAATGCAGCCAGCATGCAGACATACTGAATATATCTCAAAATTTGCTCATTCATCAAAAGTTTTACCCTAAGTATTTATGCTTCATACTTGGCATTTGTTTCTCTTAGCCAACAACTGATGTCGAGTCAAGCCTCATTAAAACAAGCACACCGATTCCGCCATGGTAATATAACAGGCACACATACAGTACTTTATCCCCTGTGTGTATCTTATGAAACTAATTATCTATATTTGAGATACAGTTTAATACAACTGCAATGTTTTTTATGTTTGTTATGTTATTATAATAATAGTAGTGTCCAGAGACCTTCACAGAGACAATGGTGCGGATGCGGAAGGAGGCGTTCGGTAGCCGAGCCCGAGGAGCTGCACAGATGTTTATCTCAACACACGACCGAAGCCATAAAGGAGCCAATGCTGGACATCAACAGCGACCACACGACAGACGAATTAACAGATCCTTGTGCTTCAGTACAGTCAACAAACTGTCATTTCCATCAGTAAATGTAGAAAGCGATTGCTGAAATAAATAATTTTTGGTGTTATTAAAAATACTGTTTCTGCCGAAGGGTGCATTCCTGAGCGCCTTGAATGCAAGTAGGGGCCCAACTCATGTACAGTACATTAAAACTGGCACAGGGTGAGTGAACCCGAAACCTTAGAGGAGGTCTGCATACTGTGCACTTTTGATCAATGGGAGGCCAAGTATCATAGGACTGACAGATGATCTGAAATGGTGTTTTAATGCGGTAACCTTGGACATATTAACAACTTTAAGATGTCTAAAAAGGCCTTTTGCCAAGTACCATTTTGGTTATTTATTCTCTGTCTGCCTGTGTGATCTATACCAGCACTCTGTTGTTTTACAAGATGAAATTTAAAAGGCTTGTTGTACATCAATCTGCATTTTGTGCTTCACTTTCTCTTTAAAGGGACCGTTGAATGGGCAGAACATTGGCGCTTAGTATGTAATGGTAATAGTATGTAAAAAAAAATAAGGTCAGCACTAAGATTGACCTCACCGAAAACCTCAGTATGATTTTTAGCACACGTTGCACTGCCGATATATATGGGTGGGGACTGCAAGTTTCTGCTGATGCACAAGGAGAGAAATTGAACCTAAGCTACTCATTTCTTCATGTCATCATTCTCTTATAAGTGAGCCACGGAGTGGCTTATTATTGTGATATTTTCACAGGGAGAAATGGGCATAAATAGATATGTCCACATAAATTTTGATGAAGATTGATCACCACTTTTGGACATTATAGGCAATGTACCAAGAGACCCTTTCATGGCCTACGTCACGATGACGCCACGGTGTTTACTGGAGGCAAAAACAACTGCTGGAGGTAACGAAGTGCAGCTAGAAGTAAACAACGCTGGTTGTCTGTAGAAAATGTCGTCTTGTGTTCTTGGTTGCCAGAACCGTAAAAGCACAAACAAAAACTTGACATTTCATCGCATCCCAGCCTCTGCCAGTCAGAGTAATCGCAGACGGCTGTGGTTAAACGCGATTAGGCGAAAGGACTGGACTGTCTGAGATTATCATCAACAATGCTTGTGTTTGCAGCGCACACTTCATATCAGGTAAGATTTAACTATCAGCTTCAGCCTGGTCAATGATATGGGCTAGACTTAGTTGTGATTGTAATTACTTGAGTTAGTCATTATTTGTGGGATTCTTTTTACATGCACGGACTTACAAAAAGTCAGTTTACATGCTACATGCGCAAATGCTAACCGCTAGCTAACCTAACGTTAGCTGTAAGTTTTGTCGAGGCGAAAGCCCCCACAATGGTTCCGATAGCTTCTTGTAAAATTTTTGTAGGAGAGGTACATGCCTCGTATATCCTCATCTTCTGTCCCTGTCGTTGACTTGGCAGCACTTGCGACCGCACGACACAAAAGTCCTCGCTCAGGTTGTTATATTCTAGATTTTGAAGATGTCCATTCAAGACGTAGTTAGTTGTAGAGATGTAATGATTTATAGGCCTTCGGTTTATCTTTAGTATAAGCGCTCAGTTTTTCTATAACGTAGATTTAAATGTCCGGCCATTGGACGGTGGGTATAGTCCCGTTAAATCTTCTATCCAGTGCGTGAGTGCGTAGAGGTCAGTAAATATCGTCCCATCAGTCAGAGTTAACTTTTTAAAGTAACATTCACGGTCGTGGGGAGTCAGTTTACTCACATATTAACTCAAATGGCCGTTTTCCGCATCCATTCCGACGTGAACTTTATCTGAAAATATGCTGACCAGTGTTAGAACCGTACGCCTCTGAGGTGGTTTTGCCTCCAGCTAAGCCCCGCCCTTTAAATTGCGTCACATTGTTTACAAACTGAAGGGGTCCATACAACGATTTTGAATGGACAATTTGGATCTGGTTCCTCCACTGACTCCCACCAAGATGTGGGGGGAGCCATGTTCATATTGCAGAGCAGAAAGAGGCGTTACAGAAGTACTGAGTTATTGATTGATTTTTCAAAAATAAATTCATAAACTTGAAAATGCAATTTTATCTATTATCCTGTTTTTGAGTGAAAATATTTTAATGAGAGGGAGAACAACATTGTTATACACAGACACACAAACAAGCTCTTATTGAAAACAAAAGCTTCATAATGAAAACTCATGAAATGCAGTCACTCATGAAAAGAAAACTGAAAAGGCTTAGTTTCAGATGTATTTAAGTGAACACTGACAAGAAGTTAGACTTGTGTCAGTTGTTTTTGTTTTTTAATAAATCATATTGAAATTTCCCATATGTTGTCCTTTTCATGAATCTAAAGTAACCCTAATGCTGGAAAAAAAAAAAAAAAAAAAAAAAAAAAACGCTGTCTATGCAGTGGCAGACCACTACAAACAGCAACCACAACAACAAACATATTGTGGAATCAATATTTTCTTGTTCGTGTCAATCAAACCTCAGCATTCTTATGTTTGTCAAGGCAAAATATTTGATACCGCTCTTAATTTTGATCTCGTTACGTTGTGGTGTACCTAAAGAAGAGGAATGCACGTATCTGAATTTTGGAATTTGCGTGTATAAATAACAGCTGTTATTTAGTAACAGTGTTTCGGTACTGAATGGAACAATATGTGTTATATTTTTAGGGCATATCCTTCATGGGTTATCAGTGTCAAGATCTTAGCTATTTTGGAGGAATGTAAAATGCCGAAACTTTATTTCGTATCGGATTTAGCTTGAAGGAGGCAGCTGGGCAAAACTTAGGCAACATACAACAATAGAACCAGCGCATCATAGGACAAATCAGGTCACATATTAAAAAAAATAAAATAAAATTGACAGACCATGTTATCATTTCTAAAAGTAGAATCAAAATAAAAATTTGTTACCAATGGTTCTCTAAATTATTTAATTACAGTAAGACTTGTTTATTCCCCTTTTAAATGGATACTTGACTCCTTTAGCCATTTTCAGCAGTAAAAAGTTAACATTTTGTCCAGAATTCATTAACTTCATTATTGTTCATGTACAATTAATTCCTTTTAACATTTGATGCCCGCTTTATTTTTGGTAATTGAGTAGTACCGATTTAAGCTATATTTCGACTTTATACGCAGTATATATCAATTTACGAACAATATCCCCGGTTTCACTCCTCTCCCATGTCTGTTTTCCTGTAAATGTGCTGATTTAATATCCATTTTGTTGCTGTGTGTTTACTTTTTTTGACCTTTTGACATCCATCTTCCACAACTCCACTTCTGTAAAAAAAATAATAAAAAAATATAAAATAAATAAATAAACTATGCTCTGTTGCTGTCTTTCCAACATCCTCAAGGGGAAACAAATGAAGATGTGCAGTATGATTGGGTGGAATTTCTAAAATGGAGAAATCATTTCTTGAAGAAATTGCTTGTGTTTTGTTGTACTTATTTTAGGAACAAACTAAAAAGAAAACACAGTTGTAAAGGGGTGACATACAGCTACTTCTCAAAAGTGTGAGACACAGCTCTAAGTCTAAGACAACAATTTATAGGCTCAAGTCGGAGTCATAGCACTTACTCTCATCTGGTCTCTATTTATGCGTTGTCAAGGCGATGGGTTTTCGCTTGTTAATTAAATCAAGATAATTTATTTTTAAAGTTACGTGGTAGACATAACAACTAGACACCTGAAGTATGTGTCCTTGTCAGTCCTGAGGCTTGAACGCAGGACAAATATACGACCTTGTGAACCTTATGAATTGAAAATCAATGCAGTAACTAGAATACTGTAATGGAATTATTATATAAACCTACCACTATACCCAGGCAGTTTTTCCAGGTGTCAGTGTAGTGTACACGTTGTACATTATTCTATACAGCGTTCGTCCCCAATTTTGTTGTACCCAATAACAATCAAGGCCAGCCATTGTATTTAATTTTATTGTAATGATTGTGCTTTTAAAATGCCTTATTGACTAGGACAGGGGTGGCAAACTGCGGTCCTTGAGGGTCAGAGTCTTGCAGGTTTTATAGATTTCCCTACTCGAAGTGCAGCTGATTCCAACTAACATGCTCGTTATCAGGCTTCTGCAGAGTTTGCTGATGAGCTGATCATGAATCAGCTGTGTTAAAGACAGGAAATATCCAAAACCTGCAGGACTGCGGCCATCGAGGTCCGGATCTTGACACGTGTGGACTAAGAGGCTACTACTGTAGCTCATGCCACACTTAAACAAAAATAAATTCTGACAACTAGGAACATGAAAAGGAAATTCAACTGTAGTTGACCAGCAACCAAAAGTTGCAAACAAAGAGAGATTTAACCCGCAGCATCGCTGCTCTCATTCTTCTTTTCGACTGCTCTCCTCTCTCCCACACGCTGCTGCAGCAGCGACGTACTCAGGGGAGAGGATCCATATTTAATGACCTGGCTGCACCAGTATTCTCTGCTTGGAAGTGGGCCATTGTGGAACCCAGAAACAGGATGGGATCATTTGCTTATAATCACACCACATAGGTGTTTAAAGGGATATTTGACTCATTTAACCATTTTTAGCCGTAAGAAAATAATATTTTCTCTATAATTAATGTGATAACTTCATTATTTTTTCATGAACAATTAATATCTTTAAAAATTAATTTTTGCTACTTGCTGTAGATTGAAGATTACGCGTGTTGAGGTGATGTCATCTTCAGTTGACAGAAAGTGGGAAAATGTGCTTTAAGCAAGTGCAAGGTTATTAAGAATATTTGAATGATGTAACCATGAATTCATCAACCTCGGATCTTGGCCGCCTTCGCAATTTTATTTTGTCAATTATACGTGCCTGAGTATTTGCTTCATGTCTGCGATCTGTTTTAAAGAAACAGTGTGTAGGATTTAGTGCCATCTAGTGGTGACATAATAATTCATTCATTTGAAAAATCGATTAATTTCAATAACAGGAAAAAAAATATGTTCTATCACATCAACAAACATGTTTTATATATAATAGTAGGCCTTGTAATAACTAATAATATTACATAGGTCGAAGGCTGACGTTTTGCAGCATGCACAGTAAGATGGATCGATCCATTAGATTAGACACATACGATACAAGAAGCATTCTGCTGGCATTTTAGCATAATTATTGTGTGCAAATAAGTAAAAGCTGTGTTGGCCATTAGTGTACGAGGAATTTTATGGGGCCTCCTAGTAACTTGAGGTCAATTTTGCCTAATGGTAAGTCTGCCCCTGACTGCAGTGTGCCTGTGCGTTCTGTTCTGCTCTGCTTTGAGTGAGCGTCTATGCAAGCAAGTGAAGCGACTCAAAAATATTCACACAAATAAATTTGTGATTTTCACATGTTTTTGAGATCCACAAATAAATCCGTGATGTTCACGTGTTTTTCGGATCGACAAATATTTTTGAGATTTTCACGTGCTTTTCAGACCCAGAAACATATTTGTGATTTTCACGTGTTTTTTTTAGATCCACAAACATTTTCTAGATTTTCACATGTTTTTCAAATGCACAAATATATCCATCTCTCGCCGCCTGTCTTCTCATCGCTGTTAAATATTTCTTTCATGGTGTCACTTGAGGTTCTGTTACACTTTGTGCCTGTGTGCAAAGCGCGCATGCTCAGTGCAAACAAAACCCCAACACCACCGAGCGAATGCTCCCTGCGCACACTCTGCCAATGAGCGCGCCACTGCCCCCTAAAGTAGTGGAGGTGCAATTGCACTTTATTCTAAGACAGTTAAAAAAAATAAAAATAAATACAAATAAAAACATATTCGCCGAGGTCAAACGCCCCATGCCCCCCCCCCCCCCCCCAACCCCCCCACTATTTGAGAAGCACTGCCCTAACCTAACAATACAAGTGTTAATACATATACAAGTAGTTATTTTTCTATGAGACTATATTGTATTAATAAATTAAATATAATTGAACTGTACTACTCCCTTGCATATACCACAGTGGTGCGAGGACCCCACTTTGGGAATCACTGATATAAATAATCAACCACATCCTTTTTCTTTGTATGTCTTTTGATGGAGGAAAGAAGTACAGACATTTTTGTCCTCGCAATAATAGAAGGGGTACACAATCTATTTTGTTATAAGCCTTTGTGTGTAGATGGATGGAGTCATTGTGTCGCTTTGCCCAATTGTGACCACATAACCCTTCAGTCACTTCTCCTGTGCGCTGTGTACAGACATGAACAAAATGCAAGGCCAGTCTCCAACAAGGGTGAAAAATATTCCATTTAATAAATGGAATGCTTCCAGTCCGTGTTAAATGAGATTTCCTGGGAATAGAAGTAAAGCAGCAAATGCCAAAGAGGTAACCTTTGCTTCGCTATGGCACTGACACAGTACACAGCACAATGGATTTAATGAACTGCAACACATCCTCTCTCTCTGTGGTACCTTATCTGTACAAATGTGGAAAGGCTCAACACAAAATGTTGGTGTTAAAATGAAATGGGCGGTGTAGGCCTAATTAAGCTTTGCAGAGATGCGGTATTCTCGCAATAATAATGAATCCCCGCCGTGCATTCGCGCTCATGCACTTTAAGCACATCCCTCCTGTAGGCCTAAATCTGACAGAAGCAATAAATTGTTAGAAATCATGGCATATTAGAAGCAAGGTGTTTTGAGCTACAGCAGGCAGTGAAGTGATTTATTTAAAAAAAAAAAAAGAGGCACAGCAGAGGGAGGTAAAGGGAAGTAACAGAAGAGATCCCAGGGCATCTTTCAATCTCCTGAGAAGCTATGATGCGGTCAGAACGACAAGAACGACTGCTTGTGTTATTGTCAGATATCCGACAACATAATAATCATATAATTAGACTGAGGTGAAAAAGTTAAAAGCAATCATCTTGACTTAGTCATGAACCATCAGCACGGTAAAATATTGATTCAAATGATTCAAATGAATGATTTGTCAATTACCAAGTTGGCATGCAAATGTAGGCTATAAGATGTTCCTTCATTTTCATATAGCGTGCATGCATTATTAAGGAGACTTAACAGCATGTATGATGGCACAAGGTAAGAGCGCCAGATAGCGCAGTGGGGCACGTTTTGATGCCTTTGCAGCTTTCTGCCTGCTGATTGTCTGCCTGCTCTCGCTGCTGAATAATGTAACAAATGGTAAGTGGTGTGGGTGGGAAAGAAGGATGGCCTCTACTTAAAATAGACTCTAGTCCACTGCAAAAGAAAAAGTACTTCGGAGACATACAGATACCAGTACTGCAGAATAGCTGCAGTGCAAGGATTGTTCAAGTAACAATATTTGGGAATTTCACTTTGAAATAGCAGCTGCAAAATCATGTTGATGGATTCACTTCAGTTGCAAAGTTTCTATATGTTGGCTACAGTATTTGTGGTGTGTGCACAACAAGCTACGTATATATCGCATGAAAAATAGGACAGACAAATTTCTATCTTTTATCAAATCTAAAAAGGTCAAATACATTCATGGCTTTTAGCTTCTGACAATGTCCTTACCCATTATTTATGTTTTCAGAGTAAGATATTCAACATTTTTATTACATTTTTATTAAGATATTCAACATTTTTTTTACTAAATTAATGTCAATAAAATAGAGTGGACCTAATTCATATCCAAAATTTAGCTACTTACCTACTCTCAAATTATCAATTCAATAACCGATATCTCACCCCTGTAAAAAATAAATAAATAAATAAATCCATCCATCCATTTCTCGCACATCTATGACACAATTAGAGTGTTCAATTAGCCTAACATGCATACTTTTAGAATGTAGGAAGAAGCCAGACTATTGAAGAAAGAAAATAATAATTAATAAGTAAGCCGATAACTGTTTGCAAAATGAAATTGAATATATATATATATATATATATATATATATATATATATATATATATATATATATATATATATATATATATATATATATATATATATATATGTAGGTTGCGCGCATTATGACGTCACAAATATGCAACGCTACCATAGGAGAGGGGAGGGGTTGAGCACAACATGAGCCACAACCACAACAGATGGACCAACGTGGCATATCGATTATTATTTGCCAATTTCTTTCTTATCTGGTTAATCTGTATGATGTCAAATTAGTCGATAATTCCCGCTAATTATCGGCCACTAATATTATCATGCATCCCTGGAGAAAACCTGTACAAGCTGGGTCAGACATGCAAACTCCAAAAAAAG
Source organism: Festucalex cinctus (assembly GCF_051991245.1). NCBI lineage: Eukaryota > Metazoa > Chordata > Actinopteri > Syngnathiformes > Syngnathidae > Festucalex > Festucalex cinctus. Next base: position 20,636,901 of record NC_135413.1, on the reverse strand, counting down.
TTGTTGAGCCGCCCTAGTGCCTAAACCAAATAGCAATAATTATTTATGACCAATTCAAATTAAGGTTTTAAAAGGCAGTTTACAGAAAATGAGTTCCATCCATCCATTTTCTGTACTGTTTGTCTTAATTTATGGCTCAAATGTCTTCTAATTAGCAGATTAACAGCTGTTCACAACGGGTACTTCTGCAAACTTTGGTCAATAGTTTGCAGACTGGGTTTGAATTTCCCACCATCTGAGAGTTTGCAAGTATGGACTCTGTGCTAAGTCTTCAGTAATAACGTTATGCTTGTATGAATGCGCGCAGTGTGCATGCGAAAAAGGGAGCGAACAGTTCTATTTTTCAGCCACACGTGGCAGTAGCAACTCAAAATTCAATTTCTTCTATAGAGCAGCTTTAAGTTGAATTACAGATATAGTAAACAACAAAACTCTGGTGAAAGTAAATGTACTGGTTCAACTCCTGTACGAAAAAGAGTAAAACGTATATAAAAAGTAAAACAAAATGTATAAATGAATAAATATTTAAATAAATACATAAATAAATAAGGAGCCTGGATTTGCACCCCCAACTTCAGAATTGTGAGAGTAACACAAAAAAAAAAATGTTGAATAACAACACTTTATAAGTGAGGTTGAGATTTTTAACAGCCAACAGTTGGAAATAAAATGTCACCTTGCTTTTTTTTTAATACAAGAAACTAGGGGTGTTAAAAAAAAAAAAAAAAATCGATTCGGCGATATATCGCGATACTACATCGCGCGATTCTCGAATCGATTCAATAATCGGCAGAATCGATTTTAGGATTCACACCTTGAGCATGGAAGAATGTTATATGAACGGCACATTAAGCCTTAATATTTTTATTTTAATGCTGTTCAAATGTGAAACAGATTGCAAACTGTTTGTGTACAGTGGCTCACGGTTATAAGCCTCAAGTTTTAGAGAAATATATTCATACAAATCTTACAGTGTACATGTACAAATTTACTGATAGTATTTTCTAAATTTGAATGAAAAAAAATCGCAACAATCGACTTATAAATTCGTATCGGGATTAATCGGTATCGAATCGTGACCATTCGTATCGGGATTAATCGGTATCGAATCGAATCGTGACCTGTGAATCGTGATACGAATCGAATCGTCAGGTACTAGGCAATTCACACCCCTACAAGAAACTGGTGTTTTTTTTAGTTTTTTTTTTTTAGGATTGCACAATACAAAACACTCATTAAAAAAAAAAATCATCATCATCATGAATTGTAATTGTAATCAGGGGGTGTTGCACCAAAATCTCACTCCCAATAATTTAGAAAGGGGGTACTATTATTTACGATAAGCTTGGGATAAAAACAGACCGAATTTGTGATTTGTGATTTGTGAATTTTGAATTGAATTTGTGATTTTAAAATAAAAACATGCTCATCTGTTAAATACTGCAATTGGCTGCATGGCAACCAGTTCAAGGGTGTATGCCGCCGCCTACTGCCCGAAGCCAGCTGGGATAGGCTCCAGCACCCCCACGACCGTTGTGAGGAGCAAGGGGTTAAGAGGATGGATGGATGGATGGATGGATGGATGGATGGATGGATGGATGGATGGATGGATGGATCTGTTAAATAAATCGAGGACAGATACCTTAATACATAATACATCGAACCACTGCTCATGCATGACTAGATAGATAGATAGATAGATAGATAGATAGATAGATAGATAGATAGATAGATAGATAGATAGATAGGCTATGCTAGCTAATAGATACATAGCTCGCTAGCATAGATAGATAGATAGATAGATAGATAGATAGATAGATAGATAGATAGATAGATAGATAGATAGATAGATAGATAGATAGATAGATAGATAGATAGATAGATAGATAGATCAGCTATGCTAGCTAATAGATACATAGCTAGCTAAGCTCGCTATATAGATAGATAGATAGATAGATAGATAGATAGATAGATAGATAGATAGATAGATAGATAGATAGATAGATAGATAGATCAGCTATGCTAGCTAATAGATACATAGCTAGCTAAGCTCGCTAGCATAGATAGATAGATAGATAGATAGATAGATAGATAGATAGATAGATAGATAGATAGATAGATAGATAGATAGATAGATAGATAGATAGATCAGCTATGCTAGCTAATAGATACATAGCTAGCTAAGCTAGCTATATAGATAGATAGATAGATAGATAGATAGATAGATAGATAGATAGATAGATAGATAGATAGATAGATAGATAGATAGATAGATAGATAGATAGATAGATAGATAAGCTATGCTAGCTAATAGATACATAGCTAGCTAAGCTCGCTAGCATAGATAGATAGATAGATAGATAGATAGATAGATAGATAGATAGATAGATAGATAGATAGATAGATAGATAGATAGATAGATAGATAGATAGATAGATAGATAGATAGATAGATAGATAGATAGATAGATAGATAATGCTCAAGATGAGATGTAGGAGCACACTAATTACAGACCAAAATAGGTGAACAGAGGGTCACAGTCATTTATTAGCTATAAATATTTTTGCTGCCATGGGGGCGCAATACTTGCCCCCTTTGGGCACTGCTAACTCGCGCTAAACTGCTGCAGACTGATATGCGCGTGTGCTTGTGTCAACTGAGAGAGGGAAAAAACATCAGGGTGCGTAAAAGGCTTTAATGACAATGCGCACACAGTGTGTATAGAAGGCGAAGCATAACAAGCGTGCCAACATCTGTGCTCACATATTATCACTCGGAGTGGTTTTCACAGCCAGAGGGAGCGGTGACTTTTGAAGTAAACTTGAGCAGTCAGACGTTGTGACGAGATGTTGAGTCGGGAGGGACCTGAACGGTGGCACACGTATCAAAGCGTGCGCTCATCAGATTTCCGTGCATGTAGTCGGCGGCGGTGCGGGTGCGTGCGCCGTGTGAGGTAACCGCACTGTTACTATTTTTAGAAGCAGCGTTGCGGTAGTGGAATCAATCAAAGTGGGTTGGCATACACTGTCATGTGCAGCTGCTTTTCGTGCTTTTCTCCCGCACGTCTTTCCTTGCACTTGATCATCATGGGACAGGGTATCGCTTGACGTATTTTCCATCTCAGCCCATGTTTTCTGGCGTTTCGCCGTGACAAAGAACACCGGTGGATCGGGAAACTTTTGCGCCATGGAATCTGCACTACTTCGCGGCAACAACGCGTTGCTCGTCTTTGGTTGCTCGTGTAGTTTTTTGCAGTTTCGCCGCATGTCAAGAGAACATTGCAATTCGGAATGAAAATGACGAGTATTCAATGACGAAACAAGACGTCCGGAACGCGGGAGGTGCACGTCGCTGTCTCACCTGTCAAGCCTAAAAACCACGTTGTTGTTTTTTCTTATGGGAATTAAGCACTCGTCCCGTTGCATGCTCCTCAGGAGAAAAATGGCGGATTCTGAGAGCATCGAGGTAAGTCACTTAGTGGCTTTTTTTTTTTTTTTTTTTTCTTGTGTCAAACCGCTCCGCTGCACTTTGTTCGGACTCTGACGCCCACATTTGCCCTGAGGTCCTGCCACCAGTGTGAAAGTTGCGTCTTTCAGAACATCCAACACAAATGTTGTCCATCCTGCATATGGTAGCTCACGCTTGTCTTCTTTTTAACGTTGCAGCTTCTAGGATTTGTTGGGCTCTATAGGGATTTCAGTCAGCATGAGGAATTGATGCATCTTCCAAAAAGTCATCAGTGCCTCTCTCTCTTTCTTACACGTTGAGCAGTTGGCAATTAAAAAAAGACAGCACATATATGATCTTTATGCCTCCTAACACAAATAGATAATCATGTAAATTACTTGGCAATGACACAATCAGAGAGGTGTTTTATTATTATTATTATGGCACATAGTGTGGTGTGCAGTGGTGCATCATACTGAGAAATCTGTTTTTATATGTATTATATTTAGAGGGGAGAGATATTAGAAAGTCTTCTATATCGAAGTGGATTTTATTTTACCCAACATGCCAATGCTCAATGTATCTCTATTCAATAGTCCTAAAACGCTGTCCATGGTACCCAGGTAGCTTGCAGATGGATCGCAGGATCATTTGAATCAGCTTGCTTACAACATCCTTTATCAGGAGACGAAGCAGTTGCAGCCAAAAAGGTCACTAAACACCACGCAGGTTGTTGAAAACCACTTACACAATTTTATTTAAAAAGTATTCATATATGGCTGTTTTTGTGTTGTTTATTTTTGATAGAGGTACTGTAACGCTCATATTGGTTTGATTATATTTATTGATAAGTTGAAACCTCTAAAGTCGAACAATACAATGCAGTGTCACTGTGAACAGTCACTGTGATTGACTCCGCCCAGTCCAGGGTTTTCCCCGCCTCTCGCCTTAAAGTCAGCTGACAGACTCACCTGCAACCCTATTTGCAAGTGGTGTAAAAAATTGATGATGTGAACAGTTGTAAATTTCTCTTGCCCGTACAATTATAAAAAAAAAAAAAAGTTTTAAGAAAATAATGAACAGTTTGACTCTGCAACAACTTATTTTCTTGTTCATTATTTACCGAGATTTTTTTTTTTTTTTTAAACTAATCAAATTCTCATACATCGACGAATGGTTTTAGTGAGGAAATAGCATTTTAATATGGCTAAAAGCTTAAAAAAAAAGTTGCATGATATGCATGGATCTTTTAAGATTAACTTTTGGATATCGGAGAGTCCTTACGATTGTTGGGAGGGGACATTCGGGGATCAAATCGGGCAGATTATCCTCCCGGGTGAAATGGGCTTTCGCGTTGTTACATTTTGCGTGACAACATGCAGCCGTAATCTTTTAGATGGATAGTTTGATAGGTAGTTTGAGTGTGTAAACTAAATGTTCAACGAATATCAGACATACAGCCAGCATTAACTTGTGTTGTCACTGTGTTTAAGCTTTACTTCACTTTTGAATGGTTCTTAGTGGAAGAGAAGCAGCAGCGAATGTTGGGAAGACACTAAGGAGATTTTGCCTAAAAATAAAATCCACAATTTTTTAACAAAAAAAATTTGATTTATGATTTTTCCTGATTTTATATGATTTATTTATTTATTTATTTATTTATTTATTATATAAACCAAGATGTTTAAAAGTTTTGTTTTTATTTTATCAGTTAACAAAAATCAACCTATTTCTCCTCTTGGAATTAATGTGCAAAATGTCTACCTTGAATCAAATACTTCTGGAATGTGTGTATTGGTAAAGTTGAAAAGTAAATCTTTTTTTGCCAACTGTTTTAAGAGATAAACAGTGCTACTTGTGTCCCTCAAGATGACGCAAATAAACATCACATTATTGAATTAATGGAGGAACTGAGGTCTGTGCTTGTCATCCCCTCAAACTGTATGCTGATTTTACAAGTACTGTTATGCTTGGAGTGGCTGGCAACCAGTTCAGGGTGTGTCCCGTCAACCGCCTGATGCCATATGGGATAGGCTCCAGCGTCCCTGCGACCCTTGTGAGGATTTATTGGTTAAGAAAATGGATGGATGGAAGTACTGTTATGTTTGCAAATTGAGGTGGCTATTTTGCTGTGTCTTGGCAACTTTCCTGTTAGCGTAAATCGGCGCATTTAGAGTGAGTAGACCGCTCCACCACTTTCTATATTTGTTTTGTCACTGAAAATAGGTTCAGGTATACGTGGGGTCCATTTCAGAAAGCCGGTTTAGTGAGAACCCTGAGTCAAGAAACTGTGAAATGTGGGAAACTGTGTTTTCCATTTCACAAAGGGAGGTAACTAAAACCAGAGAAAAAGAGATAACGCTAACCTGTTTCATAAAAAGAGGTAATATAAGCTCTCGATCAGTTCCCATAGTAAGAGAGTCTATGCACCGAACCTGGTCGGTAGCAGGTTTATCACGATGAACGAGGTTTTCTCTGTCCCCGCCTCCTTTCAGCCATGACACGACACGTCTATAGCGCATACTTTAGAAAGTCCACTTTTGTCACGAACATATGCATAGATATGCTGGCATTTCTGGACATTATCGTTTTGAGCAGTACCGTTTCACATCACAATCCATCATCTACATACAGAACTTAATCCGGCCTTATATTTGCAACATTACCAGCCGTAGTCATATGCGCTCACATTGCAACATATATTGCGCTCCGTTTTATTTCTTATAACCATAAAGATTTTATATTTCCTCTTAAGTCAAGTGCGCTTCTCCCCTGTAGTATTGCCCCTAAATGAAATAAATTAATGAGCTACCATTCAACAGGTTTCCCCTGTAATATTATTGTGATCACAAAGGACTACATTTAAATTTACGCATTGACCCCAGCAGCAACGTTCTTCCACACCGCCTCCCTCTGTGGGGAGCTGCTGCGGTGTTGCACTTTTTTAATGAAGACATGTTCAAATTTGCCATATGCATTATTTTCAAATAACATTTTCACCGTGAACAACTATTCTCTGTAAACAAAACGTGCATGTCTTTTTTTTTTTTTTTTTTAATGACAGTATTCTGTTATGCTAAATAATAGGGATGGGCGAGTACCGATACCAGGTATCGATATCGGGCCGATAGCAGCCTTTTTTCAAGTACTCGAGTACTCGTGACGCAGACGAGTAAAAGCGAGGGATGGCAGAAGGGGGAAGACGTTAAGTGAGTCCTCCTTGCCTGTAACTGGCGCTAGCTTGCAGCAGTTTTTCACCAAAACTTCACTGGTTTGGAAATACTTTAAAATTGTGAATCTTAAACTAAAAGAGCATTTTTGTGTTTTATTTTGTGCGTTAAGACTAGTGAAGAGTGACTGTGCTGTTTTTTTTGTCAAAATTAAAGGAAATATATTTGTTTAAAAACATCTTTTAGTGATTTTTTTTATTTGTTAAAATGTACTACTGGTATCGGCAGTTGGTATCGGTATCGGTGAGTGCTGAGGGTCTGCGTATCGGTATCGGTCTGAAAAAAAGTGGTATCGAACATCTCTACTAAATAATCCCTGCGTATGTCTTCTTAACTCATTTTCCACAAACGCAACATTAATCAGAATACCATGTTTACACTAGTAGTGGCACATAGAGTATTATTGCCAAGATTTTTTTTTTTTTTTTTTTTTACGTGACTTCCACTTTAAACTTGATACAGCAGCATCAATGGGCTAATAAGTACCTTACTCACTGATACTTTGAAAGTGCAATGGATCAAGCCACATGAACATGACTCTGACGTTGCAGCACAATGTATTACCCACTGTAACAAGGAATCTCCAGGCTATAACAGTCCATCAAACGGAAGATATTTGCAATATAAACATGATGAATAATGCTCCAACATAAAGTTCTTCAGATGTGTGCTGTTTCTATCAAACCTTTTGACCTTTGCCAAGCAGATGTCTCTGTCATTCCAATACATTTGTGCACTTAGCGATAACTGCACATGTTTAATGATGGATTGAGTTTGACATTGCAAGATGAATGCAATGCTGCCATAATGCAAAGAAAAGGAGAAACAGATCATGGGTAGTGCAAGTTCTATGAAGCCAGCTCCCCACTGATCTGTATATATAACTGGATAGCTGATAGGCCAAGACTTTTGAAGCCGAGAGGCCGCCATATTGCCACTCCCAAGAAACGTTTCTTGGACGACGATCCTATATATTTACAGGATCAAGATTGGAGAACATATGAGACAGTACTTAGAAGAAACAGCATGATTTATGATGTTTTATATTGGTTAAACATTACGGATGCACGATAATGCAATTTACAACCGATACCGATAAACCAATAATCTAGAGGTGCCGATGTCGATAACCGATAAGTAAGCCGATAATTGTTTGCAAAATTAATTTGTATACAAATATGCTTTCAAGTGCTACTATAAGTCTAACAAATACATTGAAACATTGTATAAACTTTGCACAATGTTTCATTGTATGTAAAGCACCATGAAGCTGAATTTTATTTATATGAGCCACAAACACAACAAATGGACCAACGTTGCATGTCTATAATTATTGATGGATTTCTTTATTATCTGGTTTATCTGTATGAAATCAAATTGCCGATAATTATCGGCAGATTTCTCTATTATCTGGTTTAACTGTTTGACGTCAAAATGGTCGATAAGTGCTGATAATTATCGGCCACCGATATTATCGTGCATCACTATTAAACATAAACAAGAGGACGTCACTGTCCGTACCTCGGTTTTTGGGCCACGGTTTCGGTTTTCGGTAATTCATCAGGTCAGGTAAACTTTTTTGCACATCTTTGTCCGTGTTCACATATGTACCCTTACAACTTAAAAGTTCCTAGGAGAAATAATGAATCTGATAATCCATTCATACTTATACTGTATTCACAACCTTGTGCAGGGTTGCAATTTCACAAGAACACTTTTTCTGAGAAGTGAAGGAACCAAAAAAAAAAAGCATGCAAACGTCACATACTGTAGATATGTTACATCAGACATTCAAATCCAGATCTTCCAATTATGAGGTAAACATGTAAACATCAATTTCACCATAATGTCGGTAAGCAATCCATTAACATTAGTGCCTCTGGACATGTTGACCTTTTGTGTTGAAAACTATGTCCTGCTTTTGCCAGTGGTAACAATTCAGGTCAGAAGAAGTGTTAATACTAGAATAACTTACCTGCTCTGTGTATCCATTCCTTCATTACGAGTTCTCACAAATGCACAGCCTGATAGTGATACAGCCTTCTCAGCAGGCCTTCGAGATGATAATCAGGGCATTATGAGGGAGCTCTGCGCAGAACAACAATTTATATTGCCTGGTGCTGACAGACAGGCTGACTTCAAGCCGGTGATCGGAGTATGCGCCAGAAATGGTGGTTTGGACTTACGAAACAGCCACATGGAGCAGCAAACTGGCAGTTGCGCTTATTCAAGAATAAGAATAAGCCAACAACAGATCATGCGTACCTTATATTGTGCATTGTTTATTTGAATGGTATACCTGTGCATGTTTTTAAGGTGAATTACTAAGATCATTTTTTGTTTTTGTCAAATCCTTTTAATCTATTGTTTGTCTAGCAGCCACAGCCGGTGCGCGTCATTGCATCCCAGTCGGCTCAGCCAACCTCTTTGCCAAAGCCTGTGCCTTCCATCCAGCCTATCCCAAGACCTCTTCACCCACCACACACACCACATGCTGCCATCCTGCCCAGCTGCCCTGGACGGGGCAAGATGGGAAAGCTATGTAATCCGGAGGAGATGACCTCAAAAGACTACTACTTTGACTCTTACGCCCACTTTGGTATCCATGAGGTATGTTGCTATTTCCTGTAGCATGTACACTTAACTCATTGACTGCCATTGACGGAAAAAGACGTCAAATCATGCATTTTTGCTGGGCTGGCAGTGAATGTGTTAAACACAATGTGCCAATATATTTTGTGATTATATTGCAGCATCCTCCAAATGTTGCTTAAAAATCCATCAATTTTGGTTACATCTCATCTTAAGTCATTGACTGCCATTGACGGAAAAAGACGTCAAATAATAATTTTTGCTGGGCTGGCAGTGAATGTGTTAAGCATGGAATATGCGCAGACTTGCAGCTAATTTTTCATTTGCTGCTGTGCATTTTATATGCGAATATTTATATACAGTATATATATACCATTTGCAAGCGATAGAGACATGACCATGTCACAGATTGTGAAAATTCAAGCATAACTGAACTCTAGAATTGTCATGGCCTGGATCGCATGCGCCAGAGTTCCTGATCTGTTATGTGTCTGTTCGGTACTGATGTAACAAGTGTCTGTTCACAAAACGTGATGTTCGTGATGTCAACCTTTAATCATTTAGGTGATGTCTGGACCTTACGTGAAGTCGTTCTTTAGTCCTTTACGATTCACTGTCTGTAGGTTCAGTTTGTGAATTGTGTGTGGTTTGCCGGATTATTGTCCAACTGTCCGGTGTACAGCGTCTTTGAGTTTCTGCCTCTCGATGTGAATAAATGGAGAAAATCGTATTTGTGTCTGCATGTGGGATCCAAACCTTTCAGTTCACAACAAGAATGGTCTATAATTGTCTAAATGCCACAAGATGTTGGCAAAGCATACTTTTGTCTAATCGAAGCTCCTCAACTTTATTCAACAGAGTTGCTTGGCACCAAGATGCCACCAAATGATGGCATATCAATATTTTTGTTGCTTTAGTCTTAGCACAAAGGGCGAATAGGTGAGTTTTTAGCGAAAAGCCTGCGATAGGTTCCCAGAAAATACACACGTTAAATTGAATATTCTTTGGTTCAGCGTGTAGTGCAATAAGAAGAGAGCAGAACATGTATCCTAACGTGTTTTGACTTGCAGGGCAAAACTGTTTCACTGTAGTCCTGTTGTAGGTGGCAGTAATACACATTTCAAAGTGGCAGCCAACTAGTGTTAATTTCGTCAAAGAAAAAAAAAAAAAAGTACTTTCGTCAACAAAACTAAACTAGACTAGACTAAAACCCTCATTAATTAAAACGTCACGTAATAAAAACTGGACTAAAATCTACTATCTGCTAGCAAAAAAAAAAAAAAAAGGTTTTCTTCTATGATTTAAAAAATAATAATAATAACCAGCGTGATTGAAACTGTATTAAAACTGAGACTACATTTGAAAATATTTGATAAAATTAACACTAAAGCCTTTTTTTCCACCAGAGCTCTTTTTGCTGGATCTGCTCGCTCACAAGCACGTTACAATGACACTACTGCCACTGCTGATGGTGAGCTCTGGTTCCGCTCTACCAGATCTACCAGATCACGCCACTGACCACTTAACTTTGTCACACCAGAAAAATATCCAATCATTTTGCGAATGGTCAGAAGATGCCAGCAGATAAACATGAAAATAAGCCTGACTGCAAAATGATATGCTATATAACAGAACTGGTAAAAATATTACAAATGAATCAGAATATCCAGTTCATCCATCTGGAGCTCTCATGAATAAAACAATACCACGCTAATATCACATTATTCTTACACATATTATTACACATTTCATTTAACTCATTCACTCCCAGCCATTTTCACAGAAGCAATCCCGTTCGTTCGTTCGTTCTGTCCTGTTTTACTGGATTTAGACTGATTTTGCAAGGCCCACAGAATATTGTGTTCTATTGCTATAAAAGCATGGAACCTATCAAAAGAAAGATTAAAGTCTCTTCCTTCATCAGGAAAAAAAAAAAAGTATGTTTCTATCTGTTTCCGTTTTGCAGAAATTAGCATTAGAAGAGAGCTAAGTTTCATCAGTTTTCGCAAATCTATTTAAAATTGTAAGTAATTGAGCTTTTTTTTCTACATGGCCCTGGTTGATCTCCTTTGCTCTGCTGCCATCTGCTGGCCGTTTGTCTAATAACTACCATTTCTGCAACCGGTCTTTGGAGTTGAGAGGCTGCATCAAAGCCTTCTGTATGCTCTAGCATAAAAAAAAACAAAAAAAAACAAAAACAAAAAAACAACAACGTATAAATACGTCTTTGGGACACTTAGAGCATTAAAAAAAAACGTATTTATACGTTACTGGGAGTAAATTAATGAAGGTTATTTTTTCCCAGCATGGTTAGTGGAATTCAATAGGCTACACTAAAAGAGAATATGAACTTAGTCTGACTTGTGACATCCATTTTTTTCTTTCTAATGATTTAGGAACAGAGTCAAGTATATTTATGTCCCTTCTGAGCACATTTCACTATATGAGGTAGAGAAAAGACAGAAATGGATATACTCACAGGAGGCTTATGTCAGTCTTCCCGAAACAGCTTTTATTGATTTGTTTGTAAAACCATGCGACTCGGATACAATACAAAACAATACAATACAATACAAAACACAAGCACAGTTATCACACTGTATATTTTTAAATTCAGGTAAACAAATTGCCAAGGCGTTACCCCCAACACCATCTTCCTGACCTTGTTTTGCTGTACGATTAAAACAGGAGATGCTGAAGGATGAAGTGAGAACGCTCACCTACCGCAATTCCATGTACCACAACAAGCATGTGTTCAAGGACAAAATAGTTCTGGATGTTGGAAGCGGAACTGGGATCTTATCCATGTTTGCTGCCAAAGCTGGAGCAAAGCATGTGTATGGGGTAAGTAACATATGATTCTATTTATGTACAATGGAGGTTTCCTGTGGCAAAGCAACAGGCTTTAAATCCATGTTGGAGCCCATCTTGATAGCGTGTACGCTATGCGGCGCTCTTTGTGACATGTCCCATATGTATCTGGACATATATTTGAACCGCAGCACCATGAGTCAGGCTTACTATATAATCTTTGAGGAATCTCCTGTCTCGGGCAGGTGATAAAAGTGTTACAGCCTCTCAGGCCAGTACACATGCCATGCAGAAACGATTTAAGAGCTCGCTCTGTCACCGTGCACTGGGGGCACAAGTAATTGCTAGTCAGGTCATGTCCGTGGATACACACCACTAGCTTAGGATCACCACATGGCTCCTATTTTGGGAGCACGCCAGGGAGTATATATTTGCTTCAGGGGAGGAATGATTAACTTAGAATTGCCAAGAGAATTGTAAGGTACTGGTTGACATTATGCACTTGCGTGTGTATTTGCCTTTCTCTCTCTCACTCTCACTCTCTCTCTCACGTTTATGTTTCTGCTTCGGCTCATTTTTGTGTCACTGATGCCCATCTGGCTGTGCTCAAACAAACCAAAAAAAAAAATGGAACTATGACTTGAGGGATTGAATCCGCTTTTGAGCACGACAATCTTCACAAAAGGCAGGCCCGGATCATAATGCTCTTTGCAAAAGTTAATAAGGCATTATGTGAAAGATGAGACAACGACTCAGGTGAACTCAACACTTTACTGTCATGTGTACATTTTAAAAGAAGAAAAAGAAGAAATTGATATTCACGAGAGCCAATAAATCAGACGCTAGATTCCAAGATGTCCAAGAGGCGTACGATAGCCTCCCATATAACTCTGATCCCATTAGGTCGCATGTGCTTTACATTTGCATCCTTTCATCAGATAATAAATTACAATTGACTTTTAAACTTTTAGCAAACGATTAGCCTGGCCAAAGCAGAAACAAACTTGTTTTGTGGTAAATTATGATGACAGCTATTGGGTGCACTGCAGAACAAATGTGTAATGTTCGTAGAAGGCCAGTTCTGTTTCATTGGGAATGATTTAAGAAATTAGGAATAGATGGTCAAGACTCTTTCATCTGCTGTCTGTGGAAAATGAACAACACAAATAGAAGAGGGATTCTTCGACCAGCTTTTTCTTCATATTTGGACCAAAATGCCATGTTTCATATGCCAGCATTCTGTAAAGATAAATGGAAATCTCATCTGTCTCCTAACAATTTTTTTTATTTATTTTTTTGCTGTTGTGTGCCGTTGCACAGATTCCACAGAGTGCATACATTTTAATATAATGTCATCTTTAATTTTTAACTCATTCACTCCCAGCCATTTTCACAGAAGCAATCCCGTTCGCTCCCGGCTGTTTGACTGGATTTTGACTGATTTTGCAAGGCCCACAGAATATTGTGTTCTATCGCTATAAAAGCATGGAACCTATCGAAAGAAAGATTAAAATCTCTTCTTTCATCAGGAAAAAAAGTATGTTTCTATCTGTTTCCGTTTTGCAGCAATTAGCATTAGAAAAGAGCTAAGTTTCATCAGTTTTCACAAATCTATTTAAAATTCAAAGTAATTGAGCTTTTTTTCTACACGGCCCTGGTTGATCTCCTTTGCTCTGCTGCCACCTGCTGGCCGTTTGTGTAATAACTACCATTTCTACAACCCTTCTTTGCAGTTGAAAGGCTGCATCAAAGCCTTCTGTATGCTCTAGCATAAAAAAAAACCCAACAACAACGTATAAATACGTCTTTGGGACACTTAGAACATTAAAAAAACGTATTTATACGTTATTGGGAGTAAATGAGTTAATACTGTAATCTTTTATTTACATGGTATGATTTTGTATCACAATATAATATAATATAATATATATTATACAATATAATAATCCAGGCAAAATATTGGAGACACTACTTAATGCAGTGTGGCAGTTCATCACCGCAAAAATAAAATAATATAAAGTAATAAAATAATAATAATAATACAATTCTGCATGTATGTTGATTGTCTGTCTTGAATTATTGAGGAAATCACAGTCAGGAAAGACTTCAAAGTGGAGGTTTGATCTTTATTTTTAAATGCAATAACTGAGAGGATATCCATAGTGTGGTCTGCTTCACAGTTGGGGGTTCCTCAGATACTTAAGCTTATCAGATTCTTTCCCCAAAACAAAATATCTCATTCTTACATGTATTCACACCAAAAGGCTTTCGTTGAGACCTCGCTTGATGTCTTTCACTACAAGGCATCAAGACGTCATACGTCTCCTTCCTCTTCTGATGTCTTCATGCTGACCAGATGGCTCTCCTGTCTATGGTGGCTGAATTTCCCAAATTACTCCAGAGAGATGGAACACAATCTGCACTTGTTTTTGTTTTTTTTTAACAGTTGAGAATGTAACCTCATGCGTCCTAATGCTCATTGAAATATTTTTTTTCTAAATGACAGGCAGTCCTCTTTGATTTTTTTTTTCTTTCTTGTCCCCCCAGATTGAATGTTCCAGTATTTCAGAATACTCAGAAAGGATCATCAAGTCCAACCACCTTGACAGCGGTAAGAGCTACTCAACGTTCTGATGACAATGCAAAATCCGTCTCTGACAGCTCTGACAGCAATTGATACCATTGTGCAACTGAAACTTACATAGTTTTATGGCTGTATAGTAGTAGTGAGTCCAACCAGGGTGCTGTGGCATCAGATCAACAGAGTGCTGCGGGATATTATCCATCCATCCATCCATCCATCCATCCATTTTCTTAACCGCTTTTCCTCACAAGGGTCACGGGGGTTCTGGAGCCTATCCCAGCTGGCTTCGGGCAGTAGGCGGGGTACACCCTGAACTGGTTGCCACTCACGGAGACAAACAACCATACACACACACACACAAGCACACCTAGAGACAATTTGGAGCGCCCAATTTAACCTGCCATGCATGTCTTTGGAATGTGGGAGGAGACCGGAGTACCCGGAGAAGACCCACGCGGGCACGGGGAGAACATGCAAACTCTACCCAGGAAAGCCGGAGCCTGGTCTTGATCGTGCTAACCACTTATTCACCGTGCCACATGGAAATTATCCAATGTCCCCAAAATTAAAAAAAAAAAAAAAAAAAAAAAAAAAGATTTAACTAATTAAAAAAACAATTAACTATTAATAGTCTAATTAATACTTTTCAGATAATTTATACAAAAAATAATAATTTTTGCATAAATTTTTTTTACTTTGGCAATTATTTTAGGAGGGAGATAAATTGTTTATTAGAGTTCATTATTGTCTCATTGATGAGACAAACCAACAGTCACAGCAACAAGAACATAAAAAATAACAACAAAATGAGTGTTTTGAAAATTGAATAGTACAAAAATGCTAATCAGCAATTGTAATCAAAATTTTGTCAAGCCAAACTTTTGTTTTATCCTTTGTTTTACATATTTACATTGAGCCAATGAATTGATTTAGCAGGACAAAAAAATGTCTAATGTACAAATAATGTGTAAATAATAACTTTCAGATTGTTTCAAATGGATTTATAGTGTGTTGGAAAAGAGCTGTCCAGTGAATGTAGTGATGTGAGAAACCGAAGCAAGAGCCAAGAGTAGTCATAGTATCTCACTGCTCAGCGTTTTGACTGAAATCAATTCCACATCATATTTCCGCAGTATGGAAATATACAGTCTCACAGTCTAGCTCTATAAAGCACACAGCCCCCCTCCCTACCATTTTGAAAAATAATTGATTGCCCAACTACTGACTCCAATACAGTAGCGCCATCAAACAGCCTAGAAGCATTAACACTATACTATACATACAGTATATTTCAATCACAAGCATGCACATGGAATTGAATGAAACAAGAATATACAGTAATCAGACTTTCGGTATTATAAAAATAGAGAATCTTAAACAAAGAAAACAACCACCCTGAGGAGTGTTTGGGTTCTTTGTATCAAGCCTCAAAACGCTGAAAGAGAACAACCAAAAGCTCTCTGGTGAAACTCCAGCTGGGCCACACATTTCCATAAGAACACCACACTGGTACAAATTTTTGTATAAGCGCTCCATCCTTGTGGTTTCATTTCTCCCGTTTCCACATAAAGTCTTCTATACTGTATCTCCAGTCTTGACATCTGCATGCATTCCTTTCAGAATATCATATATAATATTTTACTACGATTGTGATGGATTCAAGATCTTTGGATGGCAAGAGAGAATCAGCTTCTTTTTTTTTTTTTAAAGAGATTTCAAAATGTGTTTTAGTGATCACCATCATCAATGGAAAAGTGGAAGAGGTGGAGCTCCCTGTAGAGGAAGTTGACATCATCATATCCGAGTGGATGGGATATTGTCTCTTCTATGAATCTATGCTGAACACCGTCATCTTTGCCAGGGACAAGTGGCTGGTACGCACTTTCATGACATAATTGGACTGGGATGCTTTATTACTGTGAATATTAGTTCACTAATGTATTTATATTTGAAGATGTGGTCATTTATTGTTTTGTTTTTTGCTTTTGGGTTCCGACTACAGTTGTGTGATAATATTTTGTTAATAAAAACTGACCACTGTGAGAAAGTATTTTTTGATAAATTTACCACTATAAAGTTAGCTCAGTTGAGTTAGTTCAGCTTAGCTTGTGATCTTGTCATTTAATTTACTAAGCCTTGTAGCACCCTATAATGTAATAATTTCCTAAAATTGTAGTCACGCCTGAAATGTAATAGAATTTGCTCTTAACTTAATGAAAAATAAAACCCAATAATGTAATCATTTCACAAATAATGTAATGTAACATTATAGGTGTCACATGCCTCGTTACTATAACAACACTAAAACTCTGATGTAACAGAGAACTAACAATAAACAAAAAAGAAAAGGTACATTTAACTGTAACCACCCAGAAGTCTTTGCGGCAGAACGGTTCTTATCAAGTGGGTGGAGCTTACCTTGATTAACTCTCTGCAGAGTTGCTTTAACACTAAATAAATCCACACTAAATAAATCATATGTATTACAGTGTTTTACATGATTAGTTTTGAGGGGGGGGGGGAAAGATCTACTTGAAAATGTAATAAATCCACATTACTGTAATAATGTATTACATTAATGGTAAAAATGGTATTAGAATATCAGTCAGATTTTTTTTTTTATTACATTATTGGTGAAATAATTACATTAGTAGGTTTTATTACATTATTTGATTCTGTTAAGTGCAAATGTTAGTATATTTATATATTTACTACATTTGAAAGAAATTCTTACATTATAACGTGCTACAAGCCTTTACATTGTACGTTTCCTCTATTATAAATTCAGTTAGTGGTGATAATACTTGTGATAATATTGGTTATGCAAATGATGTCATAAATTGTCATGGGAGCAACAATGGTAACACAATTTGAGCGGTGTCCAGCCTGGTCCACCAAAATTCTAAACCGTAAAAATACAGTCGGTGAATAAAAGACGGCATGAAAGTACATGAGATGATTAATTTCAAATAAAAACAAGAACGCTGTATGTTTTTGTTTTTTTTCCTACAACATTAAGATCTCAAGTATGATTACTAACATATTAGATTTGAACTTTCTCTTAAAAAAAAAAAAAAAAAAAAAAAAAATGACCCATGTTGTTTGCTGGAAAAATCTTCGCACCAGATAATGAACGGCTGTGAATACTGTGACGACTTAGCATAACAAATTGCAGCTATGACACAATTGACCATTCTTTCTCCTTTTTCTCAAAGAAACCAGGTGGACTAATGTTTCCCGATCGTGCCTCTTTGTATGTGTTGGCCATCGAGGACAGGCAGTATAAAGACTTCAAAATTCATTGTAAGTTCAGTGCAAGTATGTGTGCGTTATAATTAGTGTTGTTCCGATACCGATACTGGTATCGGTAGAGGTGCCGATACTGCATTAAAACAGTGGTATCGGTATCGGTGACTACTCACAAGTAACATGCCGATACCATTAATTCCAACGCTAATATAGGATTTTGGATGCAGCATCTTGTGTCTTGCTGGTGCACGACATTCACTGGTATGTGACATGTTCACTGCATGCCGATCTAAGATATCCTATTAGCCCTTGAATAATCTGAACCGATGGCAGGAGTTTTTTCATGTTGAGGAAAAAAAACGTAAGTATCGGTATGTTATCGGTATCGGCCGATACTGCAAAGCTGGGTATCGGTATCGGTATCGGGAGCCAAAAAACGGTATCAGAACAACACTAGTTATAATTAGGCAAAAAATTTGACAGGTTTTATAATCTTGTCTTGAACAATCAACGTGATTACAAGTGAAGACTAGATTTAGTGAATCCGTCTTGCTGGTTTTATTTCATATCAATTGTGGTGTATAGACGCAAAATAGTAAAAATCCTGTCACTGTATTTTCTGAGTCAAAAAGTATGTATTGCCATAGTTAGCGTACTGTCAAGTTAAAGGAGTAAATATAAAGAAAAAAATGTGCACATATCCAGTCCACAATGTCAACAGGATGCAGCTATTTCAGTCCTACAAATGATTTTTTTAACTGGTGCTTATACTTACCCTTTGATGATGGGTAATATTAGTCAACCAGTCTCTCCATCCTGAATCATCTCACTCCAAAAGCACAAGAAGGGCGAAAAGAAGAATGCCAAAGCCATTGTTGCACTCATCCATAGATCATACAAGTGAAACGCTGACCATAAATAATTTCAAGTTGTCATAACGACCTTCTGCAACACATTTGGTGTGCATAAACTACAACAGCTGTGGAGGAACCTTTATTCAACTGCCAGTCACAATTCATGAAATATGCCAGGTGATGACATTTGTTGATCTCGCTTCAATCATCTCAGCAAAAATAAGTTAAGCAGTGTCTGCGAGATGTCAGACGGTACGTCTCCCATCTTTCCCGTTATGCATCTTAATAATCATTAGCATACAAATATCTGTTCTTCTACTGCCAGTACCGGATCTCAAAATGTCAAATATCTAATAAGAAAATTATGGAGCTTAAATTAATAACGTGAAAGACAAACAACAGCATTCAGATATGACCTCTTTGACACATCAAAAATATGTATTTATTTTTTATATTTTTTAATCTGTTTTTTTGTATTTTTACTTTTATATATATATATATATATATAGTTGTTTTTATTTCCATTTATATTTATTTTTTTACTTCATTTTTGAATTACATATATTTTTTATATCTGTTTTTATTTTCCACTTTTAGTCAATTATTTACTTACTTATTTGTTTATTTATTTTGTTTATGTATTTAGTCATTTATTCATTCATTTATTTTAAATTTTGGCAGTTTTGGTCCTTCATACAAAAATGTCAATCTCAGCATGAAAAAATATCTTAAAACAAGGATAGCATTACAGATGAGCAAACTTTTGTGCATACTGTATGCGATGTCATTTTTTAATTTCGAACACAACTTAATCAGAACATCCTTGGAAGGATACTTTATTAAAATGAAATATTTTTTTTTTAAATGTTGTATGTAGAACTCTTGACGGAGGTGGCGAGTCGACTTCTTATTTCTGTATCACTTTACGTAACTGCTGAGGTGCGTGATAATTATATTCCATGCAATTTGTAGCGTGCGGCTAGTCGCGCGGAAGTGTCACTGTATTAAGCCAGCCCGCAGCTTTGCTGGGGACGTCAGAATATTTTTACTCTTCAGATACTATTTATTTATTTATTTAATGCAGTGGAGTTGATGTGAATGTAAATGTGAATTTCACACATGGGCGGACTGAAACGAGCGGCGCGCAAACTGCACTCGTCTCCTCCTTCTGCGGGCAGATGGCCTCATTTGACCTTTGCACTGAGGTAGAAGTGGCCTGATGTAACGCTCCAGTCAAAACGCTGCGCTCATTATTGCTACTCTGAGCAAAAACGCCGTCTTATGATAAGGAGCATCGTTAATCTTAATAGGAAACATTGTAAGAGATGTGACCCGCAAATTTTCACCCACTCTAAAAAAAAATGTTTGGTCATTAGTTTGGCTCATAAATAGAGTTGTTTGTCCCAATAAATCATATACAGCAATCTCCTATCCTGCATTTTTTTTTTTTTTTGCAAAAATTGTGAAATCAGCATTTAAAGAGCTTTATGTTGACAAAGTATCTGACTGATTTGCATGAAATTAAAGAAAATTGCTTCCAAACACTGAAATGTAACAGAAGGAATTGAGAGCTCTACATACTGAGAAACTCGGTGACGAACAACCGGGCCAGTTGTGGTTTTATAGCTGCACTGTATAGCTCAACAGCGTTTATCTCCCTTGGCTTTTCAACACACAATAAAACAATCACCAAGCAGCCATTTGAATGAGTTGTACTTATTTGAATGTTAACATACTAGAGTAATTATGCTGTTTTTCAAGGGTGGGAGAATGTGTATGGCTTCGATATGACTTGTATCCGCAATGTGGCAATGAAGGAGCCTCTGGTTGACATAGTGGACCCCAAGCAAGTGGTGACCAACTCCTGCCTAGTCAAGGTAGGTCAAATTCTGTTTAAATTCATCCATTTTCTCGTCTGGCTGGAGTCCATCCCAGCTGATGGAACAAGGGTTAGGGGGTTAAGCCCAATTCACACCGACTGCGGAACGGACGAGGTGCGTTCTCCGTACGGCGGCCGTATGGACGACGCAAGGATAGAACGCATTCGAGTCTACGTGTCAATGGGGTATATGCCACGGAAGAGGCGGGACTGTTTTTGCACGTCAGTTTGGTTCCGGTTCGTTTTGCAACGTGTGGGCTGCGTCAAAATACTTGTGCTTCCGACTTTGTGCCCCTCGGTTGCGCGTTCGCAACCCGGACTGGAAACAAACTGATGTACAAAATCACGTCCCGCTTGTTCCGTGGTATATACTCCATTCATACCAGCTTCGGTGAGGTGCGGAACGACAGCGGCAATGCGGAAGGTTTCCGCAAACGTTCTACTTCTTCCGGATGCCGCATGCCGGATTTTCATGAAGCTGAAGAAATTCCACAAGCCGGACAGGAAATCGAGCGTCTCATTAAGGTAAATCCGGTATATTTCAAAATAAAACCGTTTGCGAACTCGTTTTTTGGGAAGGGAAGCTAGCTAGCTGCATAGCATGACATCAGTCGGAGATTTAAGACAAAAAATGAGCTCAGAATATATTAAACACGACAAAATGACACTATTTAAACACAAAACGTACTTACCCATGGAGAACAGCCATGGTAGGAAGTCCCAGAAATAATGTCCAAAAAGCATATCGATGTGACAACAGACAAGCGTGGCTATTGTTTACAAATAGGACTATACTGTTGTTATCGGGTGAACTTAACTCACCAGCGGGAACCCCACGTTATCTCGTGGTTTGTCGGGAGTAGATTTCCGGACACGGAACGCACGCAGTGCAGTCCTTGCGGCGTCCGTACGACCGCCGTACGGAAAACGCACCGCGTCCGTTCCGCAGTCAGTGTGAATTATAGGCTTCAGGGTATTTGTGAATGAAACACTGGAAATAACCAAGTGTACTGATCAAAATAACATAAATGTTATTTCTGCATAGTCATTCAAACCAATGTGCATAATAAAAAAAAAATCTTCAGTGGTTTGAAAAGTCTTCTACAAATGTATTGGATTGGCAAGGTCAATTACTTTGTTTTTGTTGTGTACTCAAGATATTTGGGTCTCAGATCAAAAAGACAAGAGTTCGGAATTCCAGCTATTATTTTAGTATTTACATCTAGATGTGTTAAACAACTCAGGACAGAGTACCTTTTGTTTGAAGCCAATTGAGCAAAAGTATTGGAACAAACAGCTTGAATTTTACCTCCTGAAGAGAAGACTAAAAGTAGAAATCCTCAGAAATAAACAAGAGCTGATAGAGGCTGCAGTAAAAGCCTGGAAAATCGTTTCAAATGAAAAATTCAACACGCCGGTGCTGTCAGTGGGTCACAGGCTTGATGCAGTCAGTGCAAGTCAAGGGTTATGGCACCAGATGTGACAAGTTAGGCTACCCATTCCAGTACTTTTATTATGCACTTGTGGGAAAAAAAAAGTGGGAGTCTTCAAAGAAGGTGCTCTGTCCTGAGTTGTTTAACACATCTAGATGTAAATACTAGGGATGGGCGAGTGCCGATACCAGGTATCGGTATCGGGCCGATACCAGCCTTTTTTCAAGTACTCGTGACACAGACGAGTACAAGCGACCGATGGCAGAGGGGGAAGACGTTAAGTGAGTCCTCCTTGCAGCAGTTTTTCACCAAAACTTCACCGGTTTGGAAATACTTCAAAATTGTGAATCTTAAACTAAAAGAGCATTTTTGTGTCAAAATTAAAGGAAATATATTTGTTTAAAAATATCTTTTAGTGATTTTTTTTTCCGGTGAGTACTGAGGGTCTGAGTATCGGTATCGGTATCGGTCTGAAAAAAGTGGTATCGAGCATCCCTAGTACATAACATGAAATAAAAGCTGCAATTCTGAATTTTTGCCAAATTTCTTCAGTATACAATATAAATGGAGGAATTGGCCATGCCGTTCCAATACTTTTGGAGGGGAGTGTCTAATTCCTGCAAGCATATCTACTTTGTGTTCAAACAAACACACTTAACTTTTACACTAAAGGCAAATGTGAGCAAACTGAGACAAGAGTATTTGTACAGCATACATATTTTGTGTGACATTTTTGTTTGATGAGTTTTCTGATGTAAAATTGTCCATTGTTTCAAATAAAATAACAAAGCAAACCATACGAACATTTCTGGCTTTACAACGATTATAAAGTTCAGTTTTGTCAAGTATCCTTATATAACAACAAGATCACGTATCTTGACCATTCATTCTTGCGCTGACATGGAACATGGTTGAAATCTTGAAGTCGCCAGTCGAACGTCATCGAGAAAATTCTTGGGTTAGGTTCCTGTAACAGCTAGAGAACTCTTGAGTAAAATGGATATTATCAGACAGAATGCATGGATAATCGGTGTAAAACACAAATAGCATTGCGTGTTGTGGCTAAAACATTTAACCTGTAGCAGGTGTGTTGCCTTGCATGTGACCAGCGACCCTCCTTCTTGCAAGTCACAATGTTTTATTGCTACAACTGATTCAATGAGATTTCATCCTGTCTTGTGATGTGATTGTTCCATCAGTGCTCTCTGTTTTGCTTGCTAGTTGGCAGCCACTCACTCTTTGCTATTCTTTGATATAAACCATCATTTGATGCAAATTATGAAACATTACAGAGAGCTTGTGCAGAGCCACAAGCGCTGTGAAAATAACACCCCAGTGAAGTTCTATTTTAACTGATTGAGCTCATAAGGATTGTATGTCTGATGTTATGCCTGAAGATCACAAGTTATTATACTGCAGTTTGTAACAAGGATCAGAAATGAATCCTTAGAGATTTGAGACAATTGGCAGATATTGTGATGAGTTTATCGAACCAAAGGTAGTGGAAGGTAGCGGCGGCCAAAGGTGAACGGATCCGGGTTGGGGAATGGAATCCAAGTGCGGCTTCCAAGTCAGCAGGATGCAGAACGCAGTTCTGGCAGGCAAGGAACAAGGCAAGGCATGATCTGGGAATACAAGTAACATGAGAATCAGAAAATACTTGGGAAATACTCAAGATAGCTGGATGAGTGAGAGTATTGAGCTGGCGATGAGGTGGAGTATCGCAGATGGATGTTGGTCCCGGCACCACTCGTCCGTCCACGCGCGCGTGACAACGATTGTGAAGAATTGTGTCCTGATCTTTGAAATGTGACTGGTCTCCGTGCTGCTACTTATTAAAAACATCAGTAATATTCAAGACTAATAATGCTTTGGTTTTATTGACAGTCAATAAATATCACTTCAGCACATATTCTCACACCAAAACCATAACAGGCTCGCAGTTAATATATCATCGTAATGAAAGAACAACAATCAGCAATTTCACACTTGTTGACTTGATGCTGGCGTTCACGTTTTGGACGAACTGCAGTGCCCTCTGGAACTCTTTTAGCATTGAAAACAAACACAATGAAAATCAACACACTGAAATTGGAATACGCACGAGTTCATCGTGGCGGTCAGTTTGAAAGTTTGATGGTCATCAAATTGCTAACCTGATGTCCAATAATTAGCTTAGTACGCTAAGTACTAAGTAGTTAGAACTCTTATATTATTGTACTCTTTAAGGCTACACTTAAGGACCCAAATTATTATTACCACGTACATGCCTACAGTATAACAATGGGATGACCGGATACAAAAAGTTGTGATGAATTACCTGTGAGTTTCTTGTGTAATTGAGAGATCCATCTTTGTCCGCCAACAGGAGGTGGACATCTACACAGTGAAGACTGAGGACCTCTCGTTCACATCAGCATTCTGCTTGCAGATCCAGAGAAACGACTACATTCATGCACTGGTCACCTATTTCAACATCGAATTCACCAAATGTCACAAAAAGACTGGTTTCTCCACTGGTAAGATGCACAGCTATTCTATTTGCCTACCTAATGAAGTTGCTGGAGTGATGTTGTTGAAAATGTAAAAAAATAAAAATAAATGTTGGTTATTATACAATGCATACATGGAACCTTTTTCCAAATAAAAACAAAGGTAACGCTGGAGGGTAATGTAATAAATGTGAAAGGGGGGGTCTCTCATCTGCAGCACTCTAGCTTAAGTCCAATTTAATTGTGAGCTCCAGCCGTTTTAGATTTACTTTGTGTGCTTTCTCAGGCTCACTAGATTTGATCTAATCTTTAGAAGAACCAGAACACAATTACATCAACCAGCCCCTTGCACAATATCCCCTTATGATATCCAATACAAGAGCTGTATTTGAAATTTTTATTTATTTTATTTATTTATTTTTTATTTTATTTTTACAACGGGAATCCTAAACAGTTTTGATTGTCCCTGTCAGTGGGATTAATTATCTCAGTATATTAAACTGAGACATTTCTAATATTACTTCATATACTAATATAACATCGTTTAGCTCCATAGGTGGGATAAATCTACATAACTGCCAAGCATACAGTAATTGCAACAATAAGCTTTATAACGTCTGTTGCTGTCAGCACATGATAAAGACTTGCTTTGGTAGTTGTGGTTTGATACTGACATCTAGTGGGGAGAGGATAAATTGCATCTGGTCGTTTTATGCTTACCCAAGTAATGCACCATCCAAATCACTTACCATCAATATAGCCGTGTAATAGTAGCTCTCGTTTTATAATAAAACTACTTAAATCTTTACAGTTGAACGTTTTCCGATCCCAATCCTGAAAGATTTCTCAGTAAGCATATGCTTAGATAGCTATCTAAACTTGGACAAAAAAAAAAGTAATTAAGTTCCCATTCCCAAGGAGGAACAGAGAGGAAGAATGCAAGCTCAGCTCCTAATTTACAAAAAAAGTAATGGATCTATTTGGCAGGTCCTTTTATATATTACACACAAAGAACAGTTTGTACAGACAAGAGAAGATAGACGTCGTCCCAGCACAGCAGGCTGAACATTCTGATTCAAGTGCATCTCATATTTTGAATGTCAGCCAAGCTATTGCCAGTGGTGGCCAGGGCATGTTCTGATTTGTTTTGGCACTGAGGTACAAACAAAACACACAAGCACACACAGAGTCATTACAGCAAACAAAAATGGGAAAGAAGCAAGAGTTTTCCTCCATTTAACGCTGACATCCTGTGCTCAATAAAGTGTTATTATGGCCACTTGGGGGCAT
Organism: Festucalex cinctus; assembly: GCF_051991245.1. Taxonomy (NCBI): domain Eukaryota; kingdom Metazoa; phylum Chordata; class Actinopteri; order Syngnathiformes; family Syngnathidae; genus Festucalex; species Festucalex cinctus. The sequence continues at coordinate 20,611,040 of NC_135413.1, read as the reverse complement.
TACTTCAAGACAAGCACAGAGCCCGCAAATCAGAGGTCTGTGATGGACTGACAAGCTGCGCATAGTGCTTCTGCCTGATGCAGGCTTTAGATTTTCTGAACCTTAAACAGCTGAACCTTGACCAAGGTTATTTTAGTCAACGAAAACTAATTAAAAAAAACAAAAAAACAAAAACAAAAAAACGTTAACGAAATAAAATAAACACGTAAATGCTTTAAAAATAAATAAATAACTGAAACTACATTTTATGTTTACAAAACTAACTGAAACTATAATCTGTTTTAGTCTTTAGTAATTAATATAATGCATGAGCCTTTGGGGATGATTTTAAATGTGATTTTAGTATATTTATTTAACCAGAATTACGACGTTTGAAAGTGTCACACAGAAGTGACGTCATCGAGCAGGAGAAAAAGCGCCTTCAGATGACGTCGCTCCGAAGCGACAATTTTGCGTGCTTGACTTTTGGCTCCAATGGCTCAACTCGCCTGATTTTTCATTTAACTCGGCTGAAATGCAACAAGAAATGTGTTACTTTTTTCATTTTACCTTGGTGTTTTTAAATATTGTGCACAAGTAATACACATCTTTTTAAAACTAAATTCATACTAAAACTAAGCAATTTTTTTAAATAACTAAAACTAATTAAAATTAAACAGAACCACCCTGGAAACTAATTAAAACTAACTAAATTGGAAGAAAAAAAAACCCTCAAAACTAAATCAAACCAACTAAAATGATCATTCCAAAACTATAATAACCCTGACCTTAACAAAGGAATTTGTATCTTCTCTATTTTTTATTTTTTTTTTGCCATGAAAGCATAAGCTGTTCCTTCAGATGGATGGAGACAGTTCTTAATCAGTTAATGAATCGGGGTTATGGCTAGAAGCCTTGAATTTCATCCATCGCCCCATGCTCTATCCTCATTAGTGTCTTGGTGGATTTTCAATCTATCACATCTGATTTTGGCCATGTTTTGAGGTTGCGTGCCCTAAGCAAACCCACACATCCGCAGGGAGAGGCCACATACAGATGTTCCAAAGGATAATTGACCTCAGCTCTTCCGACTATGATGTCGTGGTGCTGACCACTACGTAGATGCTACTTTGAAATCCATCCTTGCATGGTTAGATGAATTTGGTGTGAAAGAAAATCATGTAGAAAGACACTTACCGGTAATCATTTTGTGCGTGTGTGTGGTCCGCAGCTCCTAACGCTGCATACACCCACTGGAAGCAGACCGTGTTCTACCTGGAGGACTATTTGACTGTGCGAAGAGGAGAGGAAATCACTGGCAGCATTGCAATGAAACCGAATGACAAAAATATTGTAAGTGTTACATAAAACTTCTTTCTCAGTTAAATGTGAAGATAGTCGGATGTCCATATAATCAGAAGCTGTGTATATAACTGGACAGTCGCTAGACCAAGAATTTTGAAGCCACGAGGCCGCCATCTTACCCCTCCCAAGAAACGTTTCTCGACATACGATTCTATACATCATTTACAGTATCGAAATTGGAGAACATTTGGCAGCACTTAGTAGAAACAGCATGATTTATGATGTTTTAAATTTGGTAAACAAGTGGGGGTGGCACAGTGGATGACTGGTCCGCCTGCCAGTGCTGAGGGCGTACGATCGAGTCCAGGTTTCGGCTTTCCTGGGTAGAGTTTGTATGTTCTCCCCATGCCTGTGTGAGTCTTCTCCGGGTGCTCCGGTCTCCTCCCACATTCCAGTTTTTCGCCATAGGATTGACACCTTTCTTGAAACCAAATGACATTTTCATAAGCGCAAGCTCATTTGGCCAAATAGACTTACATTTGTGCACATGCACAACCAATCAGTTCATTAGCAAAAGCACATATTTATCACGATATCGATAATATCACAATACATGATATCTACGATTTTTGATGTATTGTCGAAAAAAACAAATAGCAATATATCTCGATATGTGACTGAAAAAGCCAACAAATGCCCATAAAAAGGAAAATGTCTAATTATGCATTTATTCAATGCCAAAACTTTGTAAAATGTACAAAGTTTTAACTGTAAACATTGTAAAGTGAGACATATTAAAGTGCATAAACATTTACAACATAACACTGCATAACTGGACACATTATATCGATATCTACCATCAGTGTATCGATCATTTTTTGCAACAGAGAGCACAACTATATATTGCGATATCGACTTTTTCTCCCACCCCTAATATATATATATATATATATATATATATTTATTTATTTATTTATTTATTTTTTTGTTTTTTTTTGTTTTTTTCCTACTAAGCGCAATACAAATTTCATTATTATTATTTCTCCTTTAACTAGAACCTCAATGGCCGTCCCTGATTCTTGGCATCATGATTTCAGTTGTAAGAACTTTACTGTGATGTGACGAAATTTAAAATGTGATCCGACCACAACTGTACTTTTTCCCCTCCAGTATTTTCACTTGAAATGGTTGTCTTTTTTTCTCTCGCTGCCTGCAGCGGGACTTGGACTTCACCTTTGAGCTGGATTTCAAAGGACAACTGTGTGAGGCGGCTATAGTCCACGACTACAAGATGCGTTAGGTTTTGCGGGAAAACCAGGATTAAAGACACCTGCGAGGAGCAGAGGAAGTTTAAAGAACCTCCCAGGACCAGACTCTAAACAGAAGGTGCAATGAGGACAGAAGGAAGGGGCAGAGTACAGACGTGACCCCACTAACAACTTGCTAAGACAGGAAGCCATGGCACAGACTGTTAAACAACTTTTGAATGTAATACTCTATGTATGTGTGTGTGTGGGGGGGTGAATTTTCTAACTTGTTCAGAGTTAGATTCTTTCTGTATATGTTGGTGAAATGGAGTGTTGTACATGTGTTGTTTGTTTTTTGACCATAACTTGGACCTCATTGTCTAGGGGGTACAATTTAATTAAATGACTGTATTGTCCACATTTGGTTGGTTGGGTGTGACCCTGTGCCGGCTGTCAGATAAGCCGTTTAGTTCGTAGTTGTATCAGTTAAGGCTCAGTAATGGTAAAAATATTCATCTGAGCACCACAGCCAAGGACAAACCTGCTGCAGGAATTGCACATGCAGCAGGGCTACTCTATACGTGTGTGTTATGTGATAAGTAATGTCTTAAATAGTCGGTGTACAGTCAGTGCTAATACCTCGCGTAATGGATGGTGTCAAAGGTGAAACTCTTGCTGAACTCTATATCATTGTTCCCATGTCATCAGTCTTATTTGGCATCGTTTGACCTGCTGCTTCAATAACTTCAAGTGTATAATATAATGTGATCAGATCCGGTACAAGAGCTAGATCAAAATAAGATGTGATGTCTTTCTACACCACTGGAAACTACAACTATAATAATAACATAACACAATCAAAGCTAAGCATTATAATCTTTGCAAGACTTTTCTTTAATATCGCTCTTGTATTTGGATCTGCTATCCAAATGACTGGAGAGTCATTTTCCCCTAAATGCCTTGACCAAGTTCCCAAGTGTTCCTGATTCTATTTATCAATGCTGCATCTACTGTACATGAGTTAATTTATTATGGTACATTTTAATTAACCATGTCAAACCTTTTAGAGATATACAGTTTTCTCCCACCAAAAAATGTGAACCTGGTAAACAACCTATGAAAGTGTATCTGTACACTTGTGCTTTGTAGTAAATTAGTAAGATTAACAAGAGTATCTTGCAGAACGTGGCTCAGATGTACAACTGAAGAGCTTTTAATGAGCCTGAAAAGGCTCGATTAATATAAAATACATCATTTAAAAAAAATGTGACTAATGATACTAGACTGATCAATTAGCTGTTTTCTAAACAGCTCTTTACCCCCTTTTTATTTCACAGGTGGCTGGCTGGCAGTTACAAATACTGTAGGAAAAGTAATATTTTCAGGTCAAATCTTTATTTATCGAAAACTCTCCAACGTGTCCAATTTGTTCCCAAACAAACAAAAGTTCTAATCAATACATTAATACAAGCATGTTTTTTATGCTTCTTTCACTCTTTATTTGTTTATTTAAATTCAATTCAAATATGTTTCATATGTTGTTATGATGTCCTACAAATGGAATAAACTGCAATGTGTGAAATCAACCACTTTGTTGATGCTGTGAAAAGTAAAAACTGTCACCTTTACTAACACCCAATTGTTTATTTTTGTTACATAATTAAATATCTCAGTGTATACATAAAATTGAAGTGCAAGACAGTGGTACTTGTGAACCACTAACAGTGAGGCAAATAGAATAACAATACAACAGTATCTTAATTCCAAAATTACATAAACACTATATAACATACTTGGTATTACATTAAAGAATGAGGGGTATAATGTGTATAAAATACTTGGCAAGTAGATTAGGTGCATCTGATGTAAATACATTATTTTATTTTATTTTTAATCAAACTAACTTGACTTTTTCCAAAAAGTCGATAATTGCAACTATCCAACAAAATGGTTTAAGATATTGACACTAAACTACAACAAGAAATGGATTCATAATATAATGTAAAACATAACAGGTAAGCAGCAAATACTACACTTTCGCATGACAACATTCAGATGAACCAGTGAACTCAGTGAACAACAATTTTAACAACGCAATGGTCAGAACGGTCCCCGGGACAAATAACTTAGGAAAAAAAAAAAAGTTATTTTGCTGTACTACCAAAGATAAGGGAATTGTGTGAAAAATCATTGGATCAATACTGTATATTTTAAAATCCTGCATGTGATAGGAAAAAGTCAACTTTCAAAATGTTTGACTATTTGTCTTTGATGATATAATAATGCAACAGAAAAATAATTTGGTGTGCTGGAGACAGTTTTGTAGACATTAAGAATAATGGCAAGTGATAGTGTGCAAGTGTGTGTTTATCTGTTAGCAGCAGGATTTTTTCTTCTCCAATGAACTGCCGACCAACTGGACAGTCTTCTCTTTTTCTCGGTCCTCTTGCTCTTTCAGGGTTCTGAGTGACAAAATGAGAGAAAAACAAAGACGACATCACCTGTTTAGTACATGTGGATATGTTCTGACCACAACTGCTTTATGTGATTGTGTGCAGCCTGCATCGCATTTTGTTAAAAGCAGACTTTGGAAATAAATTTTGGTGTTTGTTTTTTTTAAACAAAGGCAAAATGTTACCTCGCCAGGTGAAGCATGGCCTCCATTACATTATACCCCGAGAATGCACTGCACTCAAAAAAAGTCATCCGACAGTCCTTCAAACACACACAAACCATGTATTTTTCTTAACAGTACTGATAAATACAGCTATAGATGATAACCAAAGTGCTACAATAGAGGAAAATTTGACTATGTCACTAATAGAAAGACAAGACAGACCTCAGCTAGCCTCACGCCCATTGATTTTTGCACTTGTCTCGCAATTTCGAGGTCAGTTTTGTTTCCCAACAACATTACAGTTATGTCTTCGCCCGAGCCCTCCTATGAACAAGACAGAGGGAATGTAGACAGACAATTATGAGTAAATCTTACATTGTGGCAATTATGTGACAATATATTATATTACCTTCACACTTGTCAGCCACTCTCTGACAGCTGTGAAACTCTGCTCAACCGTTATGTCATACATCACCACCACACCGTCAGCTTTGCGGAAAAATTGCTTGGTGATGCTTCGATACCTGACAAGGGAGGAGACAGTAAATTGAAAAAGTAGAGGCCGCTTTGAAATTAAAAAACAAACAAACAGCTGAGTAAGCAGCTCCAAAATCAAGCCTTTTCTTTTGATTAAATATGCAGCAGCGTGTCAAAGTCAAAACCTATGTCACCATAAAACATGAAGAGAAAATTATTGAAATTAAATTACAATTATGTGACAAGTGGCTGAATTACCTTTCTTGTCCTGCTGTATCCCAGACCTGTAGCGCCACCTGGCAGTTGTCCACCCTTATTGTCTTCACACTGTAGTCTATGCCTGCAAATACAATATCCACATTATATTTGCTGCATTTGTAACTTTATAATAGAACAAAAAACAGCACAACACGTGCAAATGAATCACTGACTTAAACATTCAAACTGTGAATAATGGCATAGTGCCTCACAATATTACCGTATTACCGCACCTAAGAGTCTTCAATTTTTTCAAAAGCTGACCATGCGTCTTATAATGCAGTGCGCCTTATATATGGATCAATATTGAGCCGCAACAGGTCTCGCTGTCAAGACGCGATCGGTGACCCTGCACGATCGGTGACGCGCATGCGCAGAAGATCCCGCCATCTTGGATCACTAGCTAATACTAATACTTTACCTAAGAGGAAATAATAAAACAGCTGTTTATTCATTTTGGGAGTAAATGGAGTTGTCAGAAAGCTGGTTTGTAATCTATTAATAAAGTTTGACTGACCTATCTGACTGTTTTGTTGACATTCCCTTTAGCGCAGCACCATCTAATGGATGCATAACGTAACCCCAGCCTCTACTGTAGCGCCTTATATATGGAAAAAGTTTAAAAATATGTCATTCATTGAAGGTGCGCCTTATAATGCGGTACGCCTTATAGTGTGGAAAATACGATAAATACACTTTATAGGAGTTAAACTTCAGCCTCGTTTAATTTTTTTGTGGTAGTACTTTGTGTAAAAAGTTTGAGCGCCACTGATTTACAGTAAACATTTAATCTAGAGAAGCATGTTTTTGCATAGTGGGAAGAAATCAGGGTGCTAGGAGAAACCCCACACAAGCACAATTCAACAGTGGAAGGTCAGAGCTGACATTAGCTGTTTATTTTGATTTAGATAATAAATATCAAACAAACCTATTTAACTACTGTATACGTATTAGATTATATTGCACAACTTTTATAAAGAGCAGGGGTTCATACCAACGGTGGCACAAGTGTCAGGATTGAAACAGTCATCACAAAAGCGTCGAAGGAGGGATGTCTTTCCGACACTGGAGTTCCCCACCAGAACGATTTTAAAGAGACGGTCGGGCAGCGACAGACTGCTTTCCTCCTACATATACAGAAGCAATGCTGATGAAAAGCAGGAGTGGGGTTGCTGACCCCTCACTGAAAAAAAAGGGGAGAAATAGCACTAAAATGCTGCTGTGCTTACATTTATGCTGGTCTCCTTGCCAACAGGTTGACCTCTTGGAGACATGGGACTTTGACTTATTTCTCCAGCTCCCTGTGACTGTTGCGGCTGAGCAGAGCAAATATCGCTCATCAACAAGTCGATATTCTCTTCGTGGTCTGACAGTTCCTCGCCTTCGACAAACGGCTGAAGAGGGACTTGGGTCTGACCGCCATTTTGGAGCAAATGTGGGAGGTGGTCCTCCTCGATAGAGATGATCCTCTGTAGGTAACTTCTGGTCCCCTCTGGACCACATGGATTGCTTGGCACAGTGGCTGGATTCTGCCTTACGTCCTCGACCTCCTCCTCACTGCAGATATGTTTTAAAGACAGGTACAGGTTATATTAAAGCAAAACAGGCACAGTTTAACTATTTTGGTCGTCACAAAATGTCTTGTTAAAAATTACATGTATAGTGGAACCTTCCAAGGCAAACACCAGAGAAATACGATTTGGAGTTCAACCTCCATTTTTGGGAACAATGCACATACATAACATAGGAAAGCGTGTGGTGTTTCAGTACTACATTACCAATACAATATAACTGAAAATCAATACTGTATGTAAGTCAATTAAGTGCTATGGAAAAGATCTGTGTTTGACTTCGAAGGTTCCTCTATGCATAATGATGCTTTTTACCTTTTTGGGAAGTAAGTATGCCCCCCAGCATTATATAAGGACCTTGGCTGTAATCCTGTATTCTTACAATGTTTTGGTTTCTGTAACGCCAAACATATGAGTGACCACATTCATTATTGTTCACTTTATCCTTTGAACTTTGAAAGGCATGCATTCAAGAAACTTAACATACAACAATCGGCAGTCTTCTTTCATGCATGTCACAAACCTGAATGAAAATGTCCTTTTCATCCCGTAAATGTTTATTCACTTCCCTGAAAGATTTTAAGAAAATAGTGAAAATGGTAAAACGTTATCAATAATATTGCACATTTGCAATTAGTGATAAAAAGAAGCCTACACATCCAGGCTCAACTCACAAAAACAGAGCTAACATTTTTGGGGAGATGATAAACAACGCTTCAGTGGAATAAAAGTTTAAAAGTGTTCTGGCTACAAGTTTGAATCATTGACTCTGCAAAATATGAATATTGGAAATATTATCTTTCTTCTAGGTGAATTTCCAAGCAAATACGTTTGTTTGCACAAACAGACGTTTTCAACAATATTCACAGTGTTGTAGCTTTTATAGCTGATGTTAACCCCAAAGCAAATTATCCCCACCTCATCAGGTCCAGTTGTTTGAGAAGGCTTGCTCGCTCACGCTGGAGTCCCTCCGTCAGTCTGTATATTTCCCTGATACAAACAACATCACATGCATTATTGTCATCACAACACTGAACAGAAAATGCTCAAGTTAAGGGGATTGGGTGGGATCTTACTCACATCTCCTTCTCCTCGTTAAGTCGCGTGGACTGCTCATGCAGGAGACTCAGCTGCTCCTGTGCCGAGAGCAGCTCTTGACTGGTGTGATCCAGTTCCTTTGCTAGTTCATCATTTGTCTTCTTCAGCTTCACGTTCTCCACCTTGGTTACATGTTGCTCACTGTGAAGCTCCTGACACTGATCTTCCAACTGGAAATGGCCCAGTGGTGGCAAAACAATCACATTATTATGGCAGGATTTTGTGTATCATTCAATAATTGGCCACCCATTGCATCACTGACCACATGAATATATCGCAGAGATGATTACATAGTTATAGTAAAAATAGAAAAGCTCTCTTCTCTATGTCCTCAAGCTTATTATCTTTCCGAACATACAGAATATAAAAGAGTACCGTATTTTCCGCACTATAAGGCACACCGCATTATAAGGCGCACCTTCAATGAATGACATATTATATAAAACTTTTTCCATATATAAGGCGCTAGAGTAGAGGCTTGGGTTACGTTATGCATCCATTAGATGGTGCTGCGCTAAAGGGAATGTCAACAAAACAGTCAGCTAGGTCAGTCAAACTTTATTAATAGACTACAAACCAGCTTTCTGACAACTCCATTCACTCCCAAAATGAATAAATAGCTGTTTTGTTATTTTCTCTGAGGTAAAGTATTAGTATTAGCTTGCGATCCAAGATGGCAGGATCTTCTGTGCATGCGCGTCACCGATCGTGCAGGGTCACCGACAGCGTCCTGACAGCGAGACCTCTTGCAGCTCAATATTGATCCATATATAAGGCGCACTGGATTATAAGGCACATGGTAAGCTTTTGAAAAAATTGGAGGCTTTTAGGTGCGCCTTATAGTGCGGAAAATACGGTAGTTTGCTTAATGACATGTCTTTGAACTGAAAAATTGTGAAATTATTGTGCGCAAAATTAACTGCACACTTGTCAACTCTTCTCTCACCCTCCTCTGCTTCTGAAAGAGCCGCTCTAAATCTTTCTCCTTGGTGGTCAGCTGTTTTTCAAGGTCTTGACTGCGAGACACAAACTTCTTATAGTCCTTCACAGATAAGAGAGTTAAGAAGTTACAAGCACAAAGTTCAATTATGACTGACTAATGAGATTGTTTGATGATTTCACTTAAAAAATAAGAACACTTTTTTTTTTTTTTTTTTTTTTTTTTTTTTTTTTTTTTTTTTTTTTTTTTACCTGTAGCACAATCCGTTCTCTTTCATTCTTTATTTGCTGCTCCATTTCTTCGTAGAGGCGATGGATCTCATCATCATGTGTAGCTGATTTTCTATAGGACATACATAGTCAGCTCTGCTCTGTTTGCACCACAAATAGTTCAAATTACTTCACATTAAAGGTGTTTTATGCTAAATTTATCCCTTAACATTTTAACAAGCTACTTTAAGCATACTTATAAATTATGTCATAATTTTTGCAGGACTTTGCTGTACAGCTGATGACAATTTTGAGCAAAGCTTGTTTGCCGTGCAACAAAAGCCTTAAAATAGGATCCACAGGAATAAGATATCTCCTGACCGTTTCAGAGCGTTCTCCATCTCTCGCTTTTCCTGGTTAGCCACAATTATCTGGGATGTTACCCTTGCCAGGAAGTCCTCAAAATTGGATAAAAGGTGCGGTTCATCTCGGCGTAGCTGGGCCCACAAACTGCGTACCTCTGCAGGGCTAATGACACAGAGAGTTACATGCAAACATGCATTAAAATAAAAAAAACAAAAAAACAATCCCAATCACATGTAAACTTGACAGGAAAATGGTAAACAGACTAAGCCAAACAACATAATGTTCTTCTGAATCATAAAAGTTCAGTGACACAATTCTTCAAGACTGTCTTTTTCTCTCTCCTTATCTTAGTAAATGTCAAATGTCTGGTGAGGATCAATAAAGGTTAGTTCTGCCCAAAAGGATGTGATCTGAAATGTCATGTCTCATCTCTCGCCTCAAATCTGGTGGGCAAGATGTGCATCACCTGGCTTTATGAATTTGTTTTTGGAGTTGCCTGTGAAAAATGAATTGAATATAGCGTAGTCCCGATTTTGATCCAGGTACAATATATTGTTATTATTATCATATAGTCGAAACATGTGCTATTTGTGTCATTTTTGGATATGGATACAGAGATCACATTAATCCAATATATCCAACTAAAAACTTTAAAATTTAATGAATTGATGGAGTTTAACCGCCTTAAAATAATACAATACTACTACTAATAATAATAATACTAATAATAATAATACTAATAATTATAATAATAATAAAAATAATAATAATAAACTAATAATACAATAATGGATAAAGCCCATCATGAAACCTTACCAATTAACATGCAAATAAAATTCAAAAAAGGGAAACTGAGTCCAAATTAAGAGGAATAAGACATTTTTCCCGAACCTAAGTACAGAACAAAACAAAAAGAATGATGTATTTCAGCTCAAGTTGTCAGTTTGTGGAACAATCTGGGTTATAAAAGTAAATCATATCAGTCTGTTTGTATTTTTTATTTTTTTTTAAGTGTATAAAAGCTCAATTACTGGAAAAATATACTGTACATAGTACAAGGTCATGCTGTTGAATTATTTTGTTTAATTGCAATGAAAGCATCTTGACTGCTTGCTGTCATTTATTTTGTGTTGATCTTTTTTTTTTAAGTGTTGATCAGTGGCAGATATAAGTTTTCATTTCTTTCTGTCCCCTTTCATTTCCTTTTTTTAAAAGAATGAAATAAAAATAAAAAAATTAATTGAATTGAATTGCTGTAGTTCCTAGAAAATAGGCATAGCATGCTACCATACTAGAAAATAGTCCTGTTAGGAATATAAAATTCTGCTTAATTGTTAGTGTAATTTCCTTCCTAAATTTTAACGCCATTAAAAAAAAACCCTCTTGAAGAGGTAATATGCTTTCATAAAGAATGCAAACACTGAAATCATTATGCACAGCTCACTGTGGTCTCAACTCCAGGACCTCTCTTTAGGCCATCCAAAGTAGAAAAAATAAAAGGCACTGACACAGTGTGTAATAAATCATACAAAAACTGCAAGTACACTTAGGTTGACAGAAAAATGGGGTTTTAATTAGCGAACCACACTACATATTCTTCTTATGTAAAGCCATGTCTGCTTGTAGTATAGCACATTGGAAAATGAAGCAAAGTTACATTAAATATGGTTTTCTACCAAAGAGACATTATTTTAGTTGATTTGAGTGAAATAGGAAGTGTCCAATTGAAGAACAGTAACCTGTAGGACCATTTTATGACTACGTCTGACTAAAAAGTCTTTTAAAAGCATCCATTGACGTACAACAGATTCTACAAAGTAATTTTGATCAACACAAACGTCAGAACAAAGACTCACGCGATACTCACTCTTCAAAGACATTGTTGGCTCCGAGGCTTTCCATCAGCATGGAAAAATGTTTCTCCTCCTCATCCTCTGTGGTTGCCGAGCTCTCTTCCCACTGGCTGTGGTAGAGGACCTCTGGAGGCTTTGTACAGTGGGGTCTATCTCCCATGCTGTCGCTTAAAGCAATATTCTTGCCATACAAAAATTCACCTTGAAAACAATTGGTATACAAAACATAAGACGTACAGCAGTTTCGTCATCAATAAGAACATAAACGTGAACGTACTAAAGCCAGTGGAGAACTCATCGAGGGTAAGAAATCCATTGCTGTCAGAATCTAAAGTGTCAAACACTTTCTCCAACTCATCCGCATTGAGAGGGAGCTCGCCAAGCAGCCTCTGTTTTACATGACACAAGCAGCTGTTATTGACAAGGACACAGCCATGAGGACAACACAGCGTTGCTTTAACAACTGTGACTTAAGAGCCATAAGAACAGCATCTGCGTAGCACACAACAACAATAGCAATAATAATAATAATACATTTACATAAGGGTGCTCTTCGTAACTCAATGGATGTTTATTTTATTTCTTTTAAACACAGTGATGATTATCAGAGATGGGAAAACCAGGTCAAAAAAGTAAAAACCCTGCCAGAGTTTGGCTTTAGCCACAGCTGCTTCTCGTAATTACCTCATTTAGTTCAAGCACCTTTAGCTAAAGCTAAACTGTGGCAGTGTTTTTACTTTCTGGACCTGGATTTCCCATCTCTGATGATTAAAATGTGCGATTTGACTATACTGTAGTTACATGTACATGTAAGGTGCAACCTCATACTGTGTGAACCATCTGGAATATTCCCAGTAGAGATACAGTAGAGTCCTCAATGATTGACCAGAGCTGCTGACCAGAAATAGGGAAAATGTACCCGTTTCACTTTCAAACACTTTGGAGAGTCAAGCTTTTCCAACAATTTGCATCTGTGGCAAATAATACATACTTATAATTGGTGTACTTCATCACTTTAAAATGTTATTAATCTGAGCAAGCAAGGGGAAATTATAGGCATAGAAAAGATGTGAATAGTTCAAAAAACTTTACCAATTTTCTAACCAAACTATTGATCCTTAGCTGGAGCTTTCTCCTTGAGAAGCAGGGTAGACCCTGTCCTGTTCGTCAGTCAGTCGCAGGACACATAACGACAAATAACCATCCACGCTCAGATTGAGGACTATAGGAAATGTAGGGTATTCACTTAACAAAATGTCTTAAAGTGGGAGAATGCTAGATCAAAGTTGAGACTATTTGACATGGGAGGGACTCATGACAGTGACTGTGCAGGAACGTTTCGCAAAGAAGAAAAAAAAAAGAAACAACCACACCTCTGTAGGCACTGGGCAGTGTGGTATTAGGATACGTTTACACTGCTGAAACTGTTGACAGAAGCCACCAATTTAATCCAGGGTGGAGATAAGGTAAGGGTAGGATAAAGTGTGTCATCCAGGAAGAACACATCCATTACGTCACAGAATTGGTCTTCTGAAAGCAAAGTGCTCTAAAGCCTCATTAAAACAGGCTGTGATATCAAAGCTCCGCTATGTGTGTTTGTGTTCATGAGTGCTTCACCAATGGATTGGCAACATCTGAGGGATAAGTAAATCTGCACAATAATGTGAGTGGAGAGCTTGGATCACAAAGCGGCCATGATGCTCTCGAGAATCACTGATGAGAGAACAGATTGTCCTTGCATTTCACATGCAGACTAAATAAAACATGAACAATGCAACAGAGCATTGATAAGTTATTTAGATTTCACAGTTATGATTTCCAAAAATCAATTTAAAAAAAAAAAAGTTTTCAAATCGACCACAAAACAATTCATAATCACCTCACCTGCATGTCACGTTGGGTGATGAAGCCCTTTTTCTCAATGTCGCACACTTGGAAGAACTCGTGCGTTTTCTCCCGGACAGTGTTTTGACCAACATGCCCGCTCTCCCGCTTCGGCCACTCACTCTCACATTTGAGGGGCTCTTCATTGCATCCATGCCCTTCGCCGCTTCGGTGCCCTCGCTGCGCCATCCTGGAGCCAGCAGCGGCGTTGGTGAGGGCAGAGGGGACGGTCAACGCCGCCATGGTAGGTGCACGAGAAGTGGGTTGCTGTGATTTGAGCACCTCAGTCATGCTTCACACGACCCAGGTGTGCAAGGGACGGATCTCAGAAGAAGTCGCGCTTACAGGCTAAACAGCATCAGAGGCTTTCAGCGATGTAACGCATCATCTCTTAGCAACCGCCTCATTAATTTGACACCGAAAGCTAAAAAAAAGAGATTGAGAATATTTTGTTAATCTATTTAACTTCCCAGCAAAGTCATTCTGAATTACACTACCTCAATAATAATAATGCATCACATTTATATAGCACAGGAATTATTTTTGAATAAATGACACCTTTAAATAAAGGGGGGGGGGGCGTTTATTTTTTGGCCATATCGTCCAGCCCTATTAGAAATGACTTCAATATGTTACAATGCACTACTGCAAACTACAACGAGAGAAAAACAAAACAAAACAATAATAAACATAAACATGAATATATCGGCATCTCAAATATTCTTCATAGCATTTTATAATGGAACAAGGGAGATTTTTCAGGGAGTATTTGGTAGCACTCTTACACTGCTCCTGGTGACATTCATTCACAACAAGTGTCAGGTCGACAACTAATCCACACAAAGCATTCAAAATGAAACATTCTGCAACTTCTTGTAAGCACTCACAAAACGCAAAGCCACCACATGCAACTGATCCATCTTGCGTACAAAAGAGGAAACTAAAAGAGGAAGTGAACGTTTTCTTCTTCATTAGACCGCATTGTCATATCTCTAACAGGGTGTCCTATAGGCTGGAGGAACGGATGTATTGTTAAGAAGTCTCTCACAGTGTTGACACATGTCGAGAGGCTTCTGAAACACAAACACTTGAGGTGCCTAAATCCTCCATGTTTTATTGAATTGGATTAATACTTTGTGGATAATTTAACTACTGACTGAAGTTCAACTCACAATTTTTAAGAAATGCTCCAAGTGGCAGACAAAAACCAATTAAACATATCGTAGCTTAACTCAGCATGAGCATTGTAACAATATATGGAGTATTTGAACAATATTAAATCGACACATTGGAGAAACTCACTTTTTTTTTGTAACTAGCTCTAGACTTGAAGGCTCTTGTTTGACATGGAACAGCTGTCAGATGATGGTTGCTTAGTCAACTAAGTTCAGAACACTGTGCTCCAAGCACCATGAATAAACCTCATAAACATTTAATTAAAATAAAATAATGATTTCTAAGTTGCTGTCAGTGTTTATTGTCCCAAACTATCACAGCATTTTATAAGACTGTTGGACAGACAATTAGTTTGTATGGGGTCCCCAAACAAGGTCATTTGCAGATTTGTCACAACAGTATTAATAATCATGGCCACTGGCATTCGTTGTTTGTTGGTGACATTTCAATTGGCTTGCCATTAAATGTACTGAAATAGACTGAAGCAACAACTAAACCGTAACAGATCTTTTTATTGAGAAGTCATGACCTCAACACGTCGCTACTAAAAAGTGGAGAAAAGCATGACAGAGCAAAATTACGGTTAATATTACAATTTCCGTGCAATGCAAAACTTCCTGGGACAGCTGCGGGTCTTCTGACATTGCAATCGTGTGTACATACACTTTTCATACGTGCTAGCTAAAATATATTTACGTTAGCAGTCCCCTCGTGCCAGGTTCATTACGTCAAATTCGTTTAAGATAATAAAAGACTCAGAAGACGTACGTACCAGAACACTGAAAAATGTCATTTCTCAATGGATTAATTCCTTGCCTTGGTTGGTATCAACCTGCTGCGTTTCACGCAGATAAGTGAGGGGGATAAAAGTCTACAACTACACGAGTGGTGGAATTTGACTTGACTTCACGCCGGATGGGCAAACAAAATGGGCGGGGCTGTTATTGAGTGTTACTATAGTAACGCGAACGCGAACATCCAAGTTCCTGGTCCGTCTTCTCTATGGAGGACACTGTTAAAAAAAAAATCTGTGAAATTTATAAGATATACAAGCACACTGAGACTGTCATAAGGAACAACAACAAAAGCTTCCCATTTCGAATGACAAACATATGTACCTTAATACTGATTTATTTATTTATTTATTTATTTATTTATTTATTTATTTATTTATTTATTCATTCATTTATTTATTATTTATTACCACCATCCCCCGAGTCAAAACGGCTTACGGCACAATTTAATTCAATGCTTTTTACATGCCTTTTTACTTTTAGAGAGAGAGAGAGATAAGGGCGCAGTAACCGACAATATCCAGCAGATGGCTGTGTTCATCTTTATAACGTATTCCTTAAAGTTGTGACAATGACATTACATTTTCTCCCTGGATTGGCTGACAACCAGTTTATGGCGTACCCCGCCTGCTGCCCGAAGCCAGCTGGGATAGGCTCCAGCACCACAAATATAAACTAAGGGATGTATGGATCTGAAAAAAAAAAAGTAAAATCACAACTAGAATTCAAAATCCAAAATCCACCTGACACCGACATATCATATTTTGGGCTTTGGCCCAGTTAGGACTTTGCGCAGTTTGCAAAAAGAAAAGAAGGGTGGGTGGGTGTATAGGTCGACAGCTGAAAAAAAAGCCCAGCCGATTATGTCAATTCATCGTATTCCGCTTGCACTTGGAGATGTGCATCGTCTGCAACAAAGTAAGAATAAAACGACCGTGGCAGGACTCGAACCTGCAATCCCCTGATCCGAAGTCAGATGCCTTATCCATTAGGCCACACGGCCACCAAGCAGTTCTTATGTCATTTCTTAAAATATATATATAATGCTCGGCGCTGCAGTAGGCAACCTAAATCTGTATTTTAATATTCAGCATTTAATATACTAACTACTGAACATAACTCAATAGAGTATAAACTTTTTCAGTCGTTTTACGTTGTACAAAAATACGGTCATCCACACCACTAGATGTCGCAAAGGTTATTAACGCATGGAGATCTACTTGAATAATATGGCGAAGTAGCGGAAGCTTTATTTATAACTTTGGTCGCGTTTATTTATCACTAGTTCCATAGCGTTTATCAGTTTGGGCGCATTTATGTGCCTTTCAGTCGTAGTCTTGTAATAAAACATGGACTTAAAGTAAGCAGCTTGTTAGCTCACAATCGAGGCCCATCACTGACCCATCATGATTTTGACTTGGGTAAGTTGATAGAAAGACGTAACTTAGACGTACTAATGGGAAATGCCCATGTTCTTGGTGTACTGGTCGTCTTTCATTAAGATTATACACGGATAATATTTAATTAAGGCTTTGTTTTGTTACATTCAACAGTTAAGGGCATGCCGATGTGTTTAGGCTGTGATGATGTATTTGTGAATATTTTTCATAGGATGCAGTGAACTGCCTGTCCAGATGAGGTGATGCTGCGTGTGACGCTGAAAGTGATCTGCTGTCCCATGCACAGATCTGTCATCTCCAAAAAAGGGATATGTTTGCGCACCTGCTCCACAAAGCCCCACTCAGTACAAGCCGAGGATTCTGGGGAGACCCGCCTAAACCCCCTTAATATCCAGATGCTGTCAAGAAACCTCCATGAGCAGATCTTTCGAGGGCTGGTGCCAGAGTACCGAGAAGAAAATGTGGAACGCGGTGTACGGCACCTGCAGAAGCATCAGCTGTGGGGGAAAGAAACGTCACTTTTACACGAAGTGGAGCTGAAGCTTCCCAAAATGTATGGAGACAATATTGACGAACACTTCCGTGTTTTGGCCCAGAAGCAGAGTCTTCCCTACCTGGAAGCTGCGGCTGAGCTGCAGCAAGCAGAACTTCCTCCTATGCCTCAGGAGTGGGCATGGCAGGTTGGCTGGACACGCTACGGGTCCAACGGGGAGTGTCACAGGGTTGATTTCCCAGATGAGACATCACTTGTGTTTGATGTAGAGGTGTGCATGGCAGAGGGACAGTGTCCAACATTGGCAGTTGCTTTGTCTCCAACACACTGGTAAGGGAAAAAAAAAAAAAGCTATGCCGCAGTGTCAGACTTAAATGATTTTGTTGATTGACTTCATGCATTTGGTAGCATGGTGGAGTAGGGATTAGCAAGTCAAAGGACCAGGGACATACCGGCTTTAAATATGTCATCATCATATGGGTATACAGATCATTTATCATCATCATAAAAATGTTAAGTAATGAAAAATAATGGGATAACTACTGTTTTGAATGCCGTGTATCGGGATTCACATGTATCACGATACGTATTGTGACACCTATATCGTGATACACATTGTATTGTGAGGTTGTTGGCAGTAATCAGCCCTACTTACTGTACACGGGTACCGTATGTTTTTGTTTTTGTGTGTCCATTACCAGGTACTCTTGGTGCAGCAAACGTCTCATCGAAGAGCGCTACTCCTGGTCAAACCAGCTCATCCTCGCTGACCTCATCCCATTGGAGACACCAATGAACTCTGTCCGTCCACCAGGTGGTCAGTGGAAGGAACGGCTCATTGTGGGCCACAATGTCAGTTTTGACCGATCTCACATCAAGGAGCAATACTTATTAAAGGTGCGTGTTTTGGTATCCAAAGAAGGTGAGTGTGTTTTCCCATTGAATTAATATCCGCGTCTGTATTAATGTCGCAAGGGTTCTAGGATGCGCTTCATGGACACGATGAGTCTTCACATGGCTATCTCGGGCCTGACTGGCTTCCAGCGTACACTGTGGATGGCCAATAAGATGGGCAAGAAGTTGGGCCTCCAGGAGGTCAGCCAGCACATGAAGAAAGTGGGACAGAAAAGAGACGGTCCCAAGGTTTGTGTATTTGACAGTGGATTGGTTGTAGGGGTGTTAAAAAAAATCGATTCGGCGATATATCGCGATACTACATCGCGCGATTCTCGAATCGATTCAATAATCGGCAGAATCGATTTTTTTTTTTTTTTTTTTTTTTTTTTTTTTTTTTAGGATTCACACCTTGAGCATGGAAGAATGTTCTATGAACGGCACATTAAGCCTTAATATTTTTATTTTAATGCTGTTCAAATGTGAAACAGATTGCAAACTGTTTGTGTACAGTGGCTCACGGTTATAAGCCTCAAGTTTTAGATAAATATATTCATACAAATCTTACAGTGTACATGTACAAATTTACTGATAGTATTTTCTAAATTTGAATGGAAAAAAATCGCAACAATCGACTTATAAATTCGTATCGGGATTAATCGGTATCGAATCGTGACCATTCGTATCGGGATTAATCGGTATCGAATCGAATCGTGACCTGTGAATCGTGATACGAATCGAATCGTCAGGTACTAGGCAATTCACACCCCTAATTGGTTGTTTTAGACATAGACTATTGAAAACCTTTCCATTTAGAATGTTTTTGTCTATAGATTGGATTTTGGGACTGGGTGAATATTAGCAGCATCAACAACTTAGCCGATGTCCACGCTCTGTATGTGGGAGGGCCACCGATACAAAAAGAGATAAGAGAGACCTTTGTAAAAGGCTCCATGGTGGATGTAAGGAACAACTTACAGGTCTGTATGACTTTCTGGCCATGGTTTATTGACTGTATCTGTCAATCTGTCCAGGTATCAATACATCAGTGTACTGTAAATGTGTTTTTGCTGTCACCTGTAGGAGTTAATGCGGTACTGTGCCTCAGATGTTCAGGCCACCCATGAAATTTTCATTGAACAGCTGCCCCTCTTCATGGAGAGGTCAGAATACATATTTCTTTTGCGTTGTAGTTATTACTGGATCTCAACAACTAATTTGTATTTCTGAAGATGTCCCCATCCAGTGACATTTGCCGGAATGCTGGAGATGGGTGTGAGCTACCTTCCTGTCAATCACAACTGGGGGCGATACCTGGAGGATTCCCAGGACATTTACGAGGAGCTTCAGAGAGAGATGAAGAAATCTCTCATGACTCTAGCTGATGATGCATGCCAGCTTCTGGAGGACGAGAAGTGAGTCAAAAAAACCTTCATTTCTGTAACTGAACTTTGTCAGCGTAACACAATCCATCCATCCATCCATCCATCCTCCGAACTCCTTATTCCTTTGAGGGGAAAATATTATATAACGAACCTGAAACTGTACACTAGGCATATGATTTAACGTAGCTTTCTTAAAAATTAATTCAGCTGAATGATCTAAAGGTGCATGCTAATAAATGAGTATAACATAGTTATGAGCCTTTGTATTTTGTTAGCTATAAGATTAAGCTATAGTGAATCTACCATGACAAGTTAAACATTTTTAATAAGACTATTAAAATGATGTTTTTCATGATGCAATAATTCAAATCTCGTGTGATGCACCTGAATATTGGTGGCCGACTGGACATGTTAGGAGACACATTCTGGAATATTTTCACAGCACTTTACTTATTCCATGTTTTGTTAAAATTAGTGCTGTCAAACTTAAAGTGTTAACTAATTAATTAATCACAAAAAATTATCGCATTAATCATTGTATTACCACAGATAAATCACACTATTAATTTTGACCGCAGATGATCCTTTTTAGCCAACAGTGGATGGTTACATTAAAGGTAGCTGTTGGAGTTTGAGCAATAAACATCTACAACTACATGCATTAAAGTAAAGCATTTAATAAATGTTTACATATGCCGTAGGTCATTTTTTACCCATGTTAAATTATGCAAATAATTAATTGATTAGAAAATGCAGGATGAGAGTGTGCAGCGGGCAAAAATGTTGGGGGAAAAAAGCTTTTTTAAGTCAGTGATTAATCATGATTAATCAAAATTCTGCGATGTGATTAATCTGATTAAAAAATTTAATCGTTTGACAGCTCTAGTTAAAATACAGCCTTAAGTCAAGATGAACTATGGTAAATGCATTTATTTTACTCAAAATTTTACACACAACACTCTATAATAAATAGTTGAATAGTAGTGTTTTTTTGTTTTTTTTAGATTGCTGCAAATTTATTTAAAAAAAAAATGTAAGAAATCACGTTAATTAATTAAATATATTTCCATGACACTAGAATTAAGCTTATGTGCATCCTGTTTCCACTAACCACATGACATATGGAGGGAACTGGAAATGCTTGTGCTTTGATAATATTTAAAGAAAAAAAGAAAAAAGAAGAGGCTTCAGGCTGTAATTGTTGGCAAACATGCCTCAACAAAGTATCAAGGAAAGTCTGTGGACAATTATGATTTTTTATTTTTTATTTTTTTTTTTATTGAATTTAATAATACATCTTCAATAGAATTCACCACCACTTAATCAACTCATTCATTTACTAGGGTTGGACCCAACCCCTAAATTCACCCTAAATCTTAAACAGATGTTTTGGACGATACTTTGCTTCCGCATTTTTCTGCAGTACATAAAGTCAGAAACGTTTGTGTACATTGAGCCCAAATTGAACCCTATTGAGAAAATAATTCATTAGGGCTCAACTGGAGCCAAGATTGTCAGCCAGGCGTTCTCATTCAACATGGAGTGATCCCTCAATGTCACAAATTCGTAAATATCATAACGATCAGGCATCAGATATTTTAGGTGCAGCCGAGCAAAGAAGGGATCTACTATACTGATATAATGACCAATTGTCACAATTGAATATCATTTTCCATGTATTTTATTTATTCCTAGATTTAAAAATGATCCTTGGCTTTGGGACCTTGAGTGGGATGTGCAGGAATTCAAGCTGAAAAAGCTGCCAGCCAGCAAAAAGAAACAGTCCAAAAAAGAAGTTGAATCCCAAACTGCTGCTCCTGTTGCAGACTGGATGGAAGGTATATCCTTTTAAGAGTGTCGCTCACCAGATTATCGTGGTCTTCATTCTGAAGAGCCTTTATAATATGATTGATTTTGTGCTTCAAGATGCAGGTCCACCATCTGAAGAGGACACTGCAGCAGGCCCTTCTCCCAGCAGGCTAGCTGTGGATAAACTGAAGGAAACGATGAATCGACTTCCCAAGAGAAAGCAACACCTGCCTGGACATCCCGGGTCTGATATTCAACAGTCAGAACTTTACTTTCACATTCCAATGTTCCTCATTGTGTACTGCATCATCAGGTGGTATCGTAAGCTGTGTGAAAAGATGTCCACGGACAGCTGGTCACCTGGAGCCAATCTCATTAGTCTCCAGATGAGAGTGACCCCAAAACTGATGGGTCTGACGTGGGATGGGTTTCCGCTGCATTACACAGAGAAGCATGGCTGGGGGTATCTGGTTCCGGGACGCAGGGATAACCTGGACTCCCTGGAGGAAAACATCAGGCCAGCTCTTTGCCCTTATAGGTAACTTGCGGACCATGGTCTGATTTAGTGGTTCTCAAATTGAGGCAGAATAATTTGCAGTAAATTGTAGTCAGTTCAACTGACTTTTTTTCTTTTCTTTTTTTTTTTTTTTTTTTTTTTTTTGTCATAGGGAAAAAAACGTTCATATTGTTAACTCAGAATGTATAAATACTTTCTGTTTTAAATGTTTTAATGGTTTTTTTTGTTTTTTTTTTAATGCTAGAGCATACATCAAAGCCTCTAGTCTCAACTGCAAAGAATGCTTGAAGAAATTATAGTTAATACATAAACGACCAGCAGGTGGCAGCAAAGCAAAGGAGCTCAACCAGGGCCATGTTTAAAAAAAAAAAAAAAAAAAAAAAAAAAAAAAAAAAAAAAAAAAAACTCTATTACACATAATGATAAAACTTGTCTATATTCTAATTGCTGCAAAACAGAAACAGATAGATATGTACTTTTTTTTTCCTGACGAAAGAAAAGACTAATCTTTATTTTGGTAGGTTCCATGTTTTAAAGCAATAGAACATTATTCTGTGGGCCTTGCAAAATCGAAAATCCAGTAAAACAGCTGGGAGTGAAGGGGATTGCTTCTGTGAAAATGGCTGGGAGTGAATGAGTTAAACAGGTCATGGATACTTTGGTTGAAAAATAAGAACATCCTGGCATTTGGGGAAGTTATGTTTAAGTGGGGTTACAACTATGAGTGGGTTCTAGAAAAACTTTGTCCACTCCACCCAAACAGTTTGAGATCCACTGGTCCATTTAATAAATCCAGTCTACATAAGATGTATTTAAGCTTTTTGTCCTCTACAGAGAGATTGAGCGTGTTTACAGAGAGTATTGTGATCAGAACTGCAAGGAGGGTCCTGAATATTTGGACGGTGCGCCATCAGATGACCTCATGTGGACAGACAGCGCTGTTTGGGCAAAGGTACTTAAAAGCAGAATGTGATGTGACTCCAATGTAATGGACAAGTAAGTAAACCATGATGCACTCTTGTATAAATTATCCATCCATTTATTTTATAGTCCTCATTAGTCACGGGAGCTGGAATTTATCCCAGCTGACTTGACTGTGAGGCCGACTTGTGAACCACTATGCCAGAGTTATTCTTCTATAATCAGTTCCATTTTATTTCAAATTTTCCATCAACCAGAAGCCACAAAAGCAAGGTCCTACTAAAGAAAGAAAGAAAATGCACTTAAACAGTTTTTTTTTTTTCACTCACTAGGTGGAGGAGTATGGATCAATGGAGAGACTGACAGAGGAACATGAAGTCAAAGCAGTGACAAACAGGGTATCCAAATTGATCTTTGTTCTGTCATAAAGTGTCCATTACCACATTAAAATGTAATTGTTGCTGTTTTTACATAGCATGTTTTTTTTTTTGTGTAATTTTCACAGAAGCATCAACTTACCCGTAAGTCCCATCTTGTCCCAGAGGAGCGTCATTGCCACTATCACCAAGGAATTGGCCCCTACAACGATATAGACATACCTGGATGCTGGTTTTTCAAATTACCACATAAGGTAAGGTGTCAGTGCTTCATCAACAAATGGCTGGCATTGCACTCGTAAGTCTTTGTCTGTTTCAGGACGGTAATCAAAATAACGTTGGCAGTCCTTTTTCTAAAGACTTCCTGCCTAAGATGGAGGATGGTACTCTTAGAGCAGGAAGGGGTGGGACCAATGCCACGCGGGCCTTAGAGATCAACAAAATGATGTCCTTCTGGAGGAATGCTCATAAACGCATAAGGTATCTATCAACTACTATCATTGGGGATGTTTGTCTCACAATCAGTATATGAGTGAGAATGTACTATGAAAAAAAATATTAACAGTCAGACAAATATAGTAAACATTGAATTTCAGTACTACCAAAACTTGAATTTGATCTTATCAAAGCTCCCAGATGGTGCTATGGCTACGGAAAGGAGAGCTTCCTCGTTTTGTAAGCAGGTTGGTCTTCTACTTTTGCGTATTATCTGCATTGAACTCCAAAAATAAAGGATTTGTGTGGTCTCCAAAGGCACAAGGAATTTGATGAAGAAGGGCAGTACGGCGCTATATTACCTCAGGTGGTCACTGCTGGAACTGTCACGCGAAGGGCTGTGGAGCCAACATGGCTGACTGCTAGTAATGCACGCGTAAGACATTCACTGACACATACTCACACAAACATCACACTGGAAGCAAATTATGATGTATAGTGGCTGCCATTTGTCAGCTAAAAAGCAAAGATGTCAAAGGTACGGCTCGCGGGCCAGAACCGGTCCATCAGGAGGTCCAATCTGGCCTGTGAGAACAGAACACAAACTGCAGTTTTTCGCTAAAATTAAGTGTTGCTCCTAATTTTGGCCACTGGAGGGCACACTTACAACCGCTTAACTCTTTTCCTGCCGTTAACGTTAATTGACGTTTAAGGAAATACCAACGAGTACCACTATCGACGTTAATTGACGTCAACTTTTTTTGTTTTGTTTTTTTCTTCCAATGGGCAGCGCGACGTCATGGGGAACTCATGAATGACCTGAAAGAAAAAAAATAAATAAATAAAAGACCAACTAACTGGCCAGCAATAGTAAGGTCATAATAAAAAATAGAAATATTTTCAGAACGTTCTTAATCATTTGCCCCCCAACTACAAAAACAAACAAACAAACAAAAAAAATCAGGAAATATATTGACTTGTCATTATTTGTATTTTGTAGCTGGCAACCAGTTCAGGGTATACCCTGCCTAAGTGCCCATAGCCAGCTGGGATAGGTTCCAGCACCCACTGCGACCCTTGTGAGGAGTAAGCAGTTCAGAAAATGTATCGATGGATTATTTGGCCATGGACAAACTAGTCTGGTCTCCCTTGAGATCAAATTTAGGTGTAAGTGGCCCTGGAGTGAAAATGTTTGGAATCATTCCCTATCCACTACACATTTTGTAGAGCTGTTCAATTGTGAGGTAAATATTGGTTCTCTCGTATATAGTGCTTTCAGTGTATCCCACATTGCATTTTGAAAAGTGGTAAACAACCATAGAAAAACATACCAAAACACAGATTGCTGCTTGGTTTGTGTTTACAGTATTTTGTAAAATACTGTATGCTCAGCTAAATAATATAACATTGACCTTGGTCCAGTTAAAGTAATTAGGGTGTAGGAAATGAGGAATCCAAACACAGCTAATATGTTTTGTGTCCTTAGCGGGATAGAGTGGGCAGTGAGCTGAAGGCGATGGTGCAAGCGCCACCAGGTTACCACCTGGTTGGAGCCGACGTGGACTCTCAAGAGTTGTGGATTGCAGCTGTGCTCGGAGAGGCCCACTTTGCTGGCATGCATGGTGAGATCTGGCAACCAACCGTTCAATTTTCTATACTGCTATTCTATATTAACTGGTTTTGCAAAGCCTACAGAATATTGTGTTCGATTGGTATAAAAACATGGAACTTACCAAAGAAAGATTAGTCTCTTCTTCCATCAGGACAAAAAAGTATATTTGTATCTGTTTACGTTTTGCAGCACTTAGCATTAGAATATTGCGAAGTTTCATTATTATTCACACATTTGTTGAAAACCCTGGTGAAAAGAGCTTGTCGCAACATGGCCCTGGTTTATCTCTCTCTCATACACTGCTGCCACCTGCTGGCCGTTTTTTGTAATAACTACCATTGCTTGAAGCGACCTCTTCAGGCCAGAGGGTGCATCAAAATCTTCTGTATGCTCTAGCAAAAAAAAGAAGCAAAGGTATGAATACATTTTTGGGACCATGGCAATATTTAAAATAGAACGTTTTTGGGAGCAAATGAGTTAATACTGTTTATGATCGACAAATAAAACTGGAGTGAACCCGTAACAATAAAACCATGTAACGAAACATCTCTGTCCAGCTAATCATTCTGTGCGGTTCAGGTTGTACAGCGTTCGGCTGGATGACGCTTCAAGGAAAGAAGAGCCAGGCCACTGACCTGCACAGCCGTACCGCCGACGCCGTGGGCATCAGCAGGGAGCACGCCAAGGTGTTCAACTACGGCCGCATCTACGGAGCGGGACAGCCCTTCGCAGAAAGGCTGCTGATGCAGTTCAATCATCGCCTTAGTCAGGCAGAGGCTGCCAGCAAGGCCCGACAGATGTATGCTTTGACAAAGGGGTTACGCAGGTATTCTCATTCATTGTACAGTGGTACCTTGACTTAAGAGTTTCATTGTTCTGCATCCATGCTCGTAACACAAAGCACTCATCTCTAAAATCTAATTTCCGTGTTGAAATTAATTTAAAGTGCTTTGGGAAAGTATTAGCCCTGTTGAACTTTTGCCAAGGCTTCAGACAAGATGTCAAATTTTATTTCAATTACCGGTACACACAGGTAGACTTAATTTATGATTATCAGTCATTTAGGTCAACTTTGCATCATTCAGAAATCACCAGGGAACTTGTAGAGTCAGTTGGCTGCACTTAGAGAAAAGGGGGTGAATAATTTCACACGCTCTACTTTTCTTTAAAGAAAAAACACATTTAAAATATTGTATAAATTCTATTCCGCGATTATGTCCCACATTCTTCAGCAAAAAATACCAAAAAAATTATGTCATTTTATACCTTTTGTTTGAAGCCTGTCAGTGGCGGTTAATCCACAGGCACTCGTAAGTAAGGTACCACTGTGTTAGTTAATAGTTGATTGTGGCAGTGTGACACATCTGTATTTCTTATTTTTTGGGGGGCCAGATATGAACTATCAGATGAAGGTGAGTGGCTGGTCTCTGAGCTAGGAATGGAGGTGGAAAGGGAGGAAGATGGCAGCGTATCCCTCGAGGAGTTGCGGAAGATCAGTAGACTGGCTTCACAAAGGTGAGAAATTGGGAATATTAAACGCAACCACAGTTTTGTACATCTCAGCGTTCACATGCTTGTCTCCTGTTTTATAAACCCACAAGCTCCCGGCGGAGAAAGTGGGATTTAGTTGGCAAACGAATGTGGTCTGGAGGGACAGAGTCGGACATGTTCAACAAACTCGAGAGCATTGCGCATTCAGCCCAGCCAGCGACGCCTGTTTTGGGCTGCAGGATAAGCAGAGCTCTTGAGCCCATGGCAGTAAAGGATGAGGTGAGCTATAGAACGGACCAACACTAAACAAACTTACAGTGGTGGATAATATATAAAACTGATTTGAAAGGAAGGCTTCATAAGATAAATTGATTTCAATATTTATTAGTTATTGCTTTAATTACTGTGTTTCAAGATTTGTTTATTTTTTTTTTAAACAAACAAGCACAGAGTAAAGGTACACAGTAGTTTCTTGCGAACAATTTTATTTCAGTAGTTCAATTGAACTCATACAGAAAAGTACTGATTTAACAACTTATATTGTATACAGTACCCATTTTTTTTGCATGAAAACTAGCAATGGGAAAATGAAGCATCATGAACCACTTGCGTTTTTTTTTTAACTCTAGTTTGTGCTCTTGGGTTAACAATAAATTCTAGTGCAAAGGGAGTGGATTAAATTTCTACAGCATCTTTAAACCAAGAGCGCCATCTAGACGAGTCAAAAAATATTACAAGTGGTTCATGAAGCTACATTTAATTTTGACGTTCATGAAGCTACATTTAATTTTGACGTTTGAAAATTGTGAGGGTGGAGTTCGCGCTGAGCTAGTGACGTATAAAACCGAAAAAGGTGGGGTTAGTGACGTGTAAAACTGACCTGCTGAAACAGCCCATTTGAGAGTGCTGTATGAGCTAATGTGACACAAACGCCCATAGGAAAGGGAAACATGGGTCGTTTATTTCAGAGCTTTGGGGACTTAGTCAGGCTATGGTAAGGCATACGTATGTCAACACCCAAAAAAAGTGAACATTTCATATGAGGGAACCTTTAAAACTGCTTAAAATTAAGACCATAATTAAAGGTATTGGGAGAATATTTTTTCACCTGGATTTAAAAACATTCACAATTTTGCCTGACTTCACTTCTGTTGGCATCTTGTTTAATTTGTGTACAGCATAACAGCTAAATGCTGCTTCACCATATTTGCTGAATGCCCATTATGTGGCCCTAAAGGAGAGATAAGAGAAGTTAATGTCAGATCTCACATTTGTCAGCATTTTCTCGTCAGTTCATCACCAGCAGAGTGAACTGGGTGGTCCAGAGCTCGGCGGTGGATTACCTTCACCTGATGCTGGTGGCGATGAGGTGGCTCTTCGAGGAGCACGACATCGACGGCCGCTTCTGCATCAGCATCCACGACGAGGTGCGCTACCTCGTCCGCAGCGAAGACCGATACCGAGCGGCGCTGGCGTTGCAGATCACCAACCTTCTAACCAGGTCTGATAACAGATGGGATAGACCCCTCCCCTCTGGAAACCAAATTGAAAATGAACTTCACATTATTGTGTGTCTCGTCTGTCTCCCGCAGGAGTATGTTTGCACATGCGTTAGGCATGCGGGACCTTCCACAGTCTGTCGCTTTCTTCAGTGCGGTTGACATCGACACGTGTCTGAGAAAAGAGGTCACCATGGACTGCGTGACCCCCTCCAACCCAGCGGGTGTGGAACGAAAATACGGCATTCCTCCTGGTGAGCCTTTTGTTGTGTGCTACAAACTGTCAGCCGTTCTAGTAGAGTGTAGTCATATGGCTAAGTGAGGTCATACACATTTAGATGTCGCTGCCAGTATGCTGCAAGACATTTAAACTGCTTTTAAACATGAAATTACAAAATGAATAGCAGAAGTACAAACTGATCACGTGAACATCATGATATATTATAACAGTTTTAATGTCAGCCATAGGAGAACATCCAAAATATGCTAAATATAGTGTTTGTCCGTAAGTGAACTAATAACAGGACAAAACATTAATATAAGAAATGTGCTTTCAGGTGAAGCCTTGGACATCTACCAAATAGTTGACGTCACCAAAGGCTCCCTCAGTAAAGGAAGACAAAATCTTATGGAGCAGGCAAAGTGACATTAGAACACGAAATGTCTGGAGGCTCATCAACATATGCAAACAGGAGATGCTTGTAATCAAATGGAGCAGCTCATTGTTTCCGCTTCCTCTTCTGTTTGGGTTCTTGAGTCGCTTCCACATCTTGTGACTCGCCCTTAAAGGACCAGAATCAAATGCAAACGCTGAAAGCAGGTCGGGACAGATGGATGCCCCTCGTGTGGCGATGACGCTTACCTCCACGGTGTCATCCTGCTCCTGCAGGGCTGCGTCCAGAGTAGCAGCATTGATGCGGAAATCTCTCGAGGTGCTCAACTTCATGTATTGCATCAGATTTACCTGGACAATGCACGTTGTTGAAATTTGCTCATTTTGTTTTCTTTTACATTTTTTTTTTCTCAATAGACATTCACACGTACCTTTGACTTCTTTGAGAGTGTGATGATGTATTTCTCATACTGTTCAATGCTGAAGATAAGGTTGGGAATGGCCTTTGTCTGACGTAGAAGTTTTGCCTACCCAGGAAGTAAAATGGGTGTATTCATACTTTGAAATGTACATTTTCCAGTAAGTTTATACACATTTATAAATAAAAATTAAAATGTGTTATAAAATGTATGTATCATGATATATAGAGATGGGCTGGGCAGAGTTGTCGCACCAAATTTTGGGCCCCCCCATCCCTAGTGTGTAGTAATTGGGAAATGAAGCTTCATGAAGCACTGGCAATATATATATATATATATTACTTCACTCGATTGTGCTCCTGGTTTAAAGCTAAAGGCAATAAATGGATTACATTTCCACTGTATCTTTAACCCAAAAGTGCCATCTAGAGGAGTCAAAAAAACATCACCAGTGCTTCATGAAGCTTCATTTGTCCATCACTAAAAGATGCTTACAGTGGCAGCAATGTTCACTTCAATCTTCTTTTTCTTCTTGCCTGCCCCTCCAGCACTTGACTCTCCCCCCTGAAGAGAATTAATAAAAAACATTTATCAAAAGTGTTTATTAAACCACAAATGGTGCGGAAACTATGCGAAGACTGGTTTTGGGAATTTGTATCTGTTTGCACCTGAACGTATGTGATGAAAAAGTAGCATTGTGGAGTCAGATGGGAACCAGAGAGCTTGACCTGCATTGGCACATAAAAATAAACAAAATAAATAATCATGCCATCGTCTGTAGTGCAAAACTCATACATTGTTGCCAAGACTCACCAGCTTCTCAAAGCGTGAAGGTAATTGACCACTCTGAATGGCACAAACTTGAATGTACTAAAAATGGGAAGAAAATGCATTCATATCAAAATGGATACAATACATCTAGAATTGAACTATAAAAAATAATTTCAAACTAAGATGGGGAACTGTGGAAGCATCCTAAATGAAAACTGTTTTAAAATGTGAATTGAGAATTGAGGTCAACGTTAGGTTCTTATTAGGAGTCAACCTTCAATTTAGTAGCTTTATTCTTATTCCCATTAATTCCAAGTTTTGAACTGGTGCAAATTCCCGGAATGTTGCAACCCTAATAATAAGTAAACAAATACACACATATTTAACTAGCGTGGTGAGGATGGCGTAAGTGCGACTCAGCACTCTGAGCAACGTGATGGTGCAGGTTCCGAGCTGCAAAGCGGTCTGGACCAACTCGTTCAGTGCAGTCAGAAGGGTTCCAAGCTGCAGTGTCACTGCTTTCTCCGCAGGATCCTGATGACCAGCAGACTGTGTAGCTTCGTCTATTTGGAAGAAACATAACAAAGCCCCCATCAATGTTGCTGTTATTCACAGACAAGAACACATCCATGGTCCACCCTTAACTGTAAACTTGTCAGTGAGCATCAGTGTAAAAGCCTCCCTACCAGGGCCCGATTTGTCAGAAGCCATCTGGCTTTTCTTTCTGCCAATAAGCCAGTCCACTTCATCGAGCACCTTGTCCACTTGAGACAGGACCTGCAGCTGCAGTTGGAGATAACAAACATTCTATTCTGACAATTGAATGACTTCAGAAGTTGGAGGACAAAATAAAGAAAGCACTTACTGCTGCTGTCGTTGACGTTTTCATTTTGACAATAGCAAAGTGAGACTGCTTTTCTACCTCGACATCCTGGCAAGAAAAAACAATATAAAATGAAGCTGGTAATGATACTGTGCAATGTGCGTCCATCCATTTTCTAGACCTCGTCCTCACAATTTAATGCCGCACCTGATCAATATCTCCGAGGTGGCTATGGATGTCCTGACAGAGTTCGAGCAACAAGCTGGCGGGGCTCTTAAAAAGAACATGCAGGCTGAAGAGAAGTGAGAGCAGCCCCTTGGACAAAGCAGAGTCCTCTAAAAACAAGGAGACGTTTTAGTCCAACCCATCAAAACTAAGCCAATGAAGCTCGCTGGTAGTTTGACTCACCAAAATTGGTCTCCTTGCAGATTTTCACTGTCCATGTGATCATCTGAGCAAACTGTTTATTTGATGCGGATGTTAGTAGACCAAGTACGTATTTGTCATATGAGCATTTCATAATTGCATACGTGCCTGTTTAGAAGAAGGTTTTAGCTGGAGTGAAAGCACACTCAAAATATTGACCAAAAGCTGAGCTTCTTTGCTGTTAAATTCCTCCTCTCCTCCACTCAACTGGGTAAATAGCGCTCTCTGTTGACGAGAACGAGAACAATGGATAAACAGCGTACATGTTCAAACAATACATCTACTGCTGAGCTGGATCTTAACTCATTCACTTGCAGCCATTTTCACCGAAGCGACCCCCTTCGCTCCCGGATGTTTTACTGGATTTTGACTGATTTTGCAAGGCCCACAGAATATAATTAGAGTCTCTTCTTTCACCAAGAAAAAACATATTTGTATCTGTTTCTGTTTTTCAGCAACTAGCAATAGAATATAGCTAAGTTTCATCGATATTCACATTCCACCGTCAAAAAGAGCTTGTTGCAACATGGCCCTGCTGATCTCTTATACCTTGCTGCCCTTTTTTTGTAATAACTACCATTGCTTTAAGCCACCTGTTCATGTCAGAAGCGACATCAGAGCCTTCTTTCTGTATGCTCTTGCATTAAAAAAAACAAAAACGTATAAAGACGTTTTTGGGAGTGAAGGACAGAGCATTAAAAACGTTAAAAACGAGCATTAAAATTATTTTCCCGTTTTGGGGTTTGAATGAGTTAATCCTGCTGACTGGGCGAAAAGCTGGGTATAACATGAACTGGTTACCAACCAATCACAGGGCACATAGAGAGACATTCACACTCTCATTCACATTCACTTGAGTCTTCAATTAACAGTTTTTGGACTGTAGGAAGAAAATCAAGGAAAGCATGCAGAGAAGAAAAAAAAATACCTGAAATTGACGGATGTAACAATACTTCATCTGTTCACAGTCTTCTGGCTCAGCAACATCCTCCGAGTTGTCTAGAAGATCGACCGAATGCAATGGAATGACTGCCGACTGTTCATTCATTTTGAGTGATTGTGTGCGAGTCTAACCAATGGATGAGAGAAGCTTGGTCATCTTGTCCGGGTAGCGCTGCTGGCAGGCAGTGAATATCCCAAGAAGACCTTCCAGGCTCAATTGTGACAGGCTGGACCGCTTTTCTTTCTTCCCAGCATGCTCTGCTGCGCCGGGGACGTTGGTATACCGCCACATCAGCACGCTGTAAAACGGTCAGCACGTTACAGTTGGACATTCTTGGTGGACAGATCTTCCCCAGATAATAGAGTTGCAGGATTCCTACCTTGCCATTTCACACAAGAAGCGGAAAGTCAAATCTGAACTTTGGCCATCTGGGCCATCTGTAACTCCGTTATCTTCCAGCTGCTGGATCTTGTGCACAGCCACGCAAAGCGCATAACGAACAAATTCTCCACTGGAGCGCAGCACGGTGAGCGCTTCCTCTCTGCTCTGGGAGTTTTCTCTGAAAGCCGCAATAGTGCATCTTTATTACCTCCGCCAAGGACAGTCTGTTTGTTTGTGTGCAACTTCCTTGCTATGCCATAGTCTATCTCGCCTAAGCTAACGCAGGATCAGAGTCAGAATTGATATAGAAAAACACTTCTGGGCCATAAACATCAAACAATACAATGAAAACAGTAACTACAGCAGTACCTGAGCATGCCTTCTTGTGCAACTTGACAACATTTTATTCGAAACATCACAATGTGACCTGTTGTTGGTAATAGGTCATCTGAAGCGTTATTCAGCTAGAAATCAACTGTTTTTTTTCAACCATTACTGATAACATCCTGCTCCTCCACACCAATACGATAATAACAAAACAATAGAACAAAACAATTCAATACCACTTCTTACAAATGTAGCTGGATCGGAGGATGACATAAAATAAAAGTGGTCAACATAAATAAATAAAAATAAACATGAATGGAGCCTGCAACTGACATCTTAATTACAACGTCATTTCTATATCCTTTCAAATAGATCAACATTTTATCACATCATCCATTTATATAATGTACAGGGTTATATGACATTTATTTTCCAATTATTGTTTTATTAGTTTCATTTTAAAGATTAGTATTTTAACCATAACAACGTGGGTATGAGGGAAGATACTTCCAGTATCAAACCGCTCTAGCACTCACTATCGAATATTTTTAGAATTGATTGATCTATCAATTATTCAATCGATTAATCGAATTCATTTTAATTTTGCTTTAATGTCTATTACATTTTACATATTCGTATAGTGATTTAAAAAAAGGGGGGGGGGGTTGGTTGATGTTGTACTATGTTACAGGTTCAGTCATTGTTTTCCAAAGTAAAAACAGATGTTTGCAAATGTTTTATTTAGATTAAAAACAGAAGATAATCAGTCTTCTTTCTTGAAGGGCTTCAGAGATCAGTGAGCAATTACTGTTGATATGTTGAAATCACAGAATACTCAATTAAGCGCCCACTATTTGAGATCTCAGTAAAGGCTCTAAATTGTTGTCGTTATTATGACCACATGAGTAGCCCGCGGGCCTGTTCTAAAAATAACTCACTATTGATGGAACATTCAAATTTTGTAGGAATGTTGTAGAAGTCATCATTTGAAAATGTGAACACTGGCAGAGATTAATACAAATAAAGTGTTGCCTAATGATATTTATCTGTTGCCTAATTATTGTAAAAAATCATTCATGTCTTGTCATATATGACTATAATTAATTATCAATAATAACATAATATTAAAATGTATTAACCTAAACAAATTTGTTATATGAGAAGTGTGTGTAGCCCTTCAAATTAATCAGTACCCAACAAGTAGCTCAAACTTTCTAAATGTTGGATGACTTCTGGTCTTGACCACAAGCGTGGAATACATAATGAGCATACTTACCTAAAGAGCGCAGTGAGCAGAGTTGATATAAAACCCATTGAGAGTAAACTTCGAGGAATCTTGCTTGAAGGCTGCCGACCTTTTCCGGATTTCTCCTTCAGGATTTCACACAACTTGTGGTAGCGGTTAAACAGCTCCAACAGCTCCTCAAAGGCCCTTTTACTAAAAAGGTCATAGTTTCCAAAAGTGACATTTCCACATGATAATTAATGTAACACCAAAAACGGGAAGTGACAAATACCTGTAATTGCCTTTGACAAAGTTGTACTCCAAGAGGACCTCATAGAGTCCTATCACCAGCACAGCATAGATATTATTCTTCACACCAACACTGGATACAGTGGAGAATTCTGCCGACTTGTCCTGATGAAACAGAATACGGCATTGCTGGGACGGTGAGAGGTAACTGACTCTTGCCAATCAATGCCAATTTGGTTCATAATAACCATTTTCATTTGTAGCATAATGTTTGAAAAAGATATGCGTGCGTACCAGTTCAAAGTCTTCCATTTCACTTTTGAGCATGCGTTTTGTGATGCTCTCTAGTATAGCCTGTAGCTCGGACTGGTATCCCTCATCCTCGTCATCATCATCATCATTATCATCACTGTCGTAAGCGCTGATTTTGGCTGATCGACGCATATTTGTAAGCCACAACAGGCACTGTACGGTACAGCATACCAGGTGGGCCTGAGATAGAAAAGGATTTACATAGGAGATACAGAATAAATTACATATTAAGGCTTCTATTCTTTGACATGTTTACAATTACGCCCAAACTACTATTTTTAGAACAGCGCATGGGCGTGGCCAGTTGATTTCCGGACAAGAAACACAGCCAGAGTGTATTCGTACAAGCCAAAACTTGTGAACTGACTCGCTATTTCACCATAATATACTTAACAGACGGTTACAACCCACCTCTGCTGCTTTGGTGTTTGCCGGTATGACTGGCGATGTTGTGACCGGGATCGAATGAATGCTAGGTTCAAACATGTACAATTAAACGGCAGTGATTTTCACAAAAATGTCATCCAAGACACCTATATGTGCTCTCTACATTTCGACAGTGGAAATGGTCCAGCAGCTGAAAATCCAGACCCAATATTAGTGACTGCAGGTATGTTTATCGTCTGTGTTCTCAGCGTTAGCCTTGCTAGCTGCCTGCTACAACATGCTAGCTACTATACATCATGGTGTAAATACACCAAAAATACCTCGAGTTTACCTGTGAAAGCCACTGCTGCTTAGATGAGAAAATGAATGGATCAGCGCTATAGGACCCAATGCCTACAACATGCTAGTTGATCAGTGTCACTAAGATGTGAGCGGTTACTGTGTCACCATGCCACTTTACCAAAAGTAACTAGACAGAAGTAACAGCCCAAAGTTAGGCTTAAAATCTTCAAATGAAAATCGTGACTTGAATGTGTTTCGTTTTCATGAAAATTAGCGACCCACATGATGTTAGTAGTCATCTAGACTGCACCAGAGTGCCAGCAATGAATACAGTATACAATAAATTTTACCTTTCTTCTAAAACTGCTTCTTTCTGCCCACTTTGAGGTCTCTGCATGTCAACCACTGTTTAGGCTCGGGCTGGGAATCTTTGACTGTCCCCCGATTCGATTAGATTACAATTTTTGGGTCTACAATTCGATTCAGAATCGATTTTCGATTCAAACGATTTTCAATTCAAAATGATTTGATTGACAAATGATTTCTGCTTCAATTTACAGATATGCACAACATTGTCATGATCGACTCCAGTCTGCTTTGCAAGACAAAATGACAAATAGAGACAAAGTTTTTTGTTTGTTTGTTTGTTTGTTTTTTGAACATTTATTAATTTTGTATTGTGGGTGCCTTTTTCCACAAAAACAGCATGTGGGCTACAACTGCCGTTTTCCCTTCTTCTTCATTTCTAATTTAAATAAAATCGATTTTTGGATATCAATTTCGATTCGATTCGATTAATAAATGAGAATCTCGATTCTTTTATGAATCGATTTTTTGGCACACCCCTAGTTTAGGCTGTTCCAAAGTGTGTTTGTCGATTGAACCATGTTAAAATTTGACGCCTGGGACGTCGTTCTCTTCCGAAATGATGTGTACACGTGTTTCCTACTCTGTTATTTTTTGTCCGACTCATGCATATTAATAAGGAAAATGTGACCTCATTTGAGATCAACCCTATTGTCCGTTCACCCACTGGTCAGTGATCATTTATGACCAAAAGCAACTCAAAAACAGAAAATCAGCATCACTAAAACTCAACAGTACCAGAGGCTCCTGAAGGTGGATCTGTTCTCCGTTCGCTGTGATACACGGATGCAGTTTCACCGGGGGCAAGAGATCTTGTTCGGGTTCGTAGTATCTCTTCAACTAGGAAACAACAAAATGTGTAAGCAAAAAAAGAATGCATGTAACATGATAAGAAGGTCAGAATAGTAGACGTTCATACCTGTGAGAAAAGCGTCTGCATGATGGAACTTGCAAGTTGGGAGTTTCGGCGAAGAACATCATAGAAGCCCTGAAGAACACGTCCGTCAAAACGTCACAGTCATAAAAAGGTAGACTTCTTTCACATTTCTTTTACAATGTAATGGAACATTATGTTTTTGTGACTTTTGGCATGTCAGGGGTCAATGTAATGCCACATGCTCAGGTTTTCAAATACAAATCGCTGTCCATCCTCATGGAAAATGTATTGGCAATAACATGAATTGGAAAAAGGCTTTGAAGAGCAGCACAAACCTCATAGAGCATAAGGCGCACATCAGCCTGTTGGCCAAGACAACGTCGCAGGCTGCTCAAGATTTCCAGACAGAAGGCCTCATTGGCAGCAGCGTTATATCGAGAATGAACATCCACTTGGATCTAGTTGGGTTTACGGGAAGACAGTTGAGCATCTGTCAGAAGTCAAGTCATGTACCAAATATACACTGTGCATAGATTATTGTATTTCGCCTTTATTTATTATGATATAGCTTTCACTTCAAATACTTTCAAAGAGACCATAGTAGTATGCATTTTTTTTCACATTTTAAGGGTTATCGGGTCTCTTGGTGATGATTGATAACATACTGTCCATAGTTAAGAAATTCAGCAACATAATTCAAGCACGTTCAACAATTTCAGGCAGTAGTATGAATCTGATCAGTTGAAAACGCATATGAAATACTAGGGGTGTGAATTGCCTAGTACCTGACGATTCGATTCGTATCACGATTCACAGGTCACGATTCGATTCGATACCGATTAATCCCGATACGAATGGTCACGATTCGATACCGATTAATCCCGATACGAATTTATAAGTCGATTGTTGCGATTTTTTTCCATTCAAATTTAGAAAATACTATCAGTAAATTTGTACATGTACACTGTAAGATTTGTATGAATATATTTATCTAAAACTTGAGGCTTATAACCGTGAGCCACTGTACACAAACAGTTTGCAATCTGTTTCACATTTGAACAGCATTAAAATAAAAATATTAAGGCTTAATGTGCCGTTCATATAACATTCTTCCATGCTCAAGGTGTGAATCCTAAAAAAAAAAAGAAAAAAAAAATCGATTCTGCCGATTATTGAATCGATTCGAGAATCGCGCGATGTAGTATCGCGATATATCGCCGAATCGATTTTTTTTAACACCCCTATGAAATACTGTATGAAGGAACTACAGACTTGGCTGGAGGAAATGGTCTGGCTGCATTGGCTGGAGGCCAGGCTGCCCAGCACTTTGAAGTTCTTCAACAGCAACAAGAAGCCAGTTACAGCTGACTTCCGTCCATCCAGTTGGCTGGTAAAGAATCACGACAGATTTTTAACGAGGAGATGCCCATTCAGTCTTTTGCGCAGAAATTACACAAGCCAACACCAAAGTGAAACATATGGTGACTATGGCTCAAATGGGCAACAAAGCACAAAATGGAATGTGTTCATATACCTTGAAAACATGGCCTTGCGGAGAACCAGAATCAACGCATCTTTCATGGACATGCTAACCTTCAGCAGTGGCTGGAAGTCAAACAGTGACAACATTTTACGCGTGTTTTTGTGTATGTGAAGGTCTGCTGTGTGTATTTCATACCTGGAGAGCTTTTAGAAATCCCTGCACGGTGGGTAGCGGGAGGTATGACAGATGGTCAAATGTCTCGGTAACCTTGGAGGATGACTCCAGCAATATCATTGGAGCAGAGGTTACAATGTCTGAGAAGAGCTCTGAAGACACAGCACATTTTATTTTAAGCACTACACTTAACAGCCACAACATTATGCACTTGCACAATATGAGATTGAATACAACTTAGACTTAGACTTGACTTTATTGATCCCTTTCAGATGGCTCCCTCTGGGAAATTTACATGTCCAGCAGCAATAAGAACAGATCATAAAATACAAAAATAATTCAATCAATCAATAAATAAGGTTATTACACCAGATTGAATTAATATTAATAATAATAATAATAATAATAATAATAATATCTGTATCAAAAAGAAAAATCTTCCTTTCCAAAGGTGACAGTGTAATACATAATGATGTGGAAACTGAAAAGTGGAAGTGTTACCTAAAAAATGATTGACAGGTGAGGCGGTCTTTGTGACCAGTCGATTCAGAACTTGCTCCAGTATCTCGCCTCTGATTGCCTCGTGCATCTTGCAGGGCAAAAACACATCAGAGTAAGAATGTACAGTAAACAAGGACAAATACTGTATTACAAAGAAAACGAAATGTTACCTTAAAGCCCTGGAGGAGCACTTGACCTCCAAGCTTACATGCCAGCTGAGTTGGGGTCCGAGCCACAGTAGCAGAACCTTCTGTTGTCTTTCCAAACGGTCCGGGTTTGGGTCCAAATGTATCTAGGAGAAAGAAACCGAGCTGGACCAGACCCTGGGTCACATGATCCCATCCAAAGACACTGCACAAAAAGACCCATACAAATATTTTTGTTTGTTTGTTTTTTTACTACAATCAACTATTTTTATACTCCATCCATGTGAACATAGCAGAAGTGTGATTGCTTGTGACCGAATTAGAAAACACATGAGGCAGATTTGTGAGGTTGAAGCATGGTTAGAAAAAAAAAACCATCACACCCACTCAAAAAGTCACTGGAACTGAATGGCAAACATACAATTTGGGAACAGTGTAAAAAGTTACACAAACACCTGGGAGGTTGCTGAGTATTGGAAACGCATCTATTTCTGAGCTGCTTGGGGCAATATGCCTAAAATTAACACAGAGAATGTCATAATAAAAGAAGGTCAGAAAGGACTCCACATTGGGAGGTGCATGTGGTCCTTAAATGAAGCAATTTAGTTCCTCTCCCCATTTGTCACCACATTTCTAGCGCACATGATTTCATTGCCTGTATAGTTAACATAAGGTAACAGGAACAGATTACATAATTCATCCATACATCAATTCACTGGACCGCAAGACCCAGGGTTTAAAAAAGGGTTTTAAAAAAAAAACAGGTAAAAAAATAAAATAAATAATTGATATTGAATCGATTTTCCTTTTTTGAAAAACCTGACTTTTTCCACTTTAAGACAAAATAGTTTATTTTTTTACATTTATATTTACAATTATTGAGTTAGAATGATGAAAATATTTTCATCTCATCCTTGCTGTGTAAAGTGATTAGAACACATGTTACTTTCATTAATAAACTAAATTGTTTAAACAGTTTGTGCCGCCGCAAAATTTCCTGTTTGTGCAGTTTTTGCCATGTCCAAGAAGAATTGATGTTCTATAATTAATCAATTATTGAATTAAGGTGAAGTGAATCGAATCGGGGAAAAATGGTAATCGAATCAAACTGAACACTTGTGAATCAAACGAATCGATTGAGGAAATTAGAATCGATGCCCAGCCCTACGCAGACGTTCGACACAGAGCAATTTGTAGAAATGCATATAATACAATGAACACATGAGATGTAACTGCTCACACCTGCTCTTCACCGTGTCCAAAATCATCTCAGCAATTCTACAATGACCAGGCAGGAGGTCCTGCAGGAACTTGGACCCCAGCAGCAGCTGCTTATCTTTGAAGCCCTTGATAATTGTCCCCTTGAAAAGTTCAAACACCTAACGAATACAAAAAAATTGGGAAAGGTAATGAATAAGCAGACAAGATGAAAATAAGGAAGGAGTGCCGCAAGCACTTCTGACCTGCTCCTCATAGCGCTGGATGCGTGCAACAGAGAGCAATAGGGCGACACTGAAAGGGCAAAGGTCCCCATATGAAGCCTGGTAGAAAAGAATGATTTAAGACATCCATGAAATGTATTCATTAGATTATGTATCAATTTCAGTAAGTGCCACATGAGGTACCTTGACGTTTTTCAGGAATTCTCTTCCAAGTTCATGGTCAAGCCTCACAGCAAAAACAATGTGGAGGATAACAGTGCCCTCCACGTGTCTTAATTGGTCTTGTGGAATGGACTGAACTTCCAAATCAGAGTTCCTGAGAGAGGCAAAACAAAAAAGTTGTTTAACATGCAGTGCCACTTGCAATGCTGAAATCACCCACCCTCCTTTATTCTGCTCCTCTTGCTGGTGAAGGTCTTGCTGCTTAAAATAACTGACGATTCCATCTAGGACTTGTTTCTTGCAACCCTACAAGGTGCAGCGCGGCCATTAAGAACTGAATAGAGGACTTCATTGCAATACATACCTGTCACACACGTCTTTCTACCTTTGACGATAACAAGAGCAACTGATAAACAAGTGGCGGAATCTCTTGCAGGTCGGCCTTGCTGAACATCCGCAGCACTTTTTCCACCACGAAGCGCAACTCATCTGATGACAAGGGCACATCCCTAAAATGAAGCGGATGCATTCGAAAGGGTCAGAGAGCAACTTTGATCATGTTGGTAAATATTGATAAAGCGAGAAAAACAAATACTGTACTTTACCTGAACATTGTGGTCAGGTGGATAACACATTGTGAGTCCCATCTGCAGTATAAATACAAGAATGTATGGTAGTTAGTTTAAACCAAAAGTGTAACTGACTAGTCAGCCTAATCAAATTGCCACTGTTAATTAACATGTTTGTGCACAGTAGGGGTGTTAAAAAAAAATAGATTCGGCAATATATCGCGATACTACAGCACGCAATTCTCGAATCGATTCAATAGGCAGCCGAATTGATTTTTTTTAACAACCATTTTGGATGGAAAAAAATATTCAACAAAACGTCTAACTTTCACACCTTAAGCATGGAAGAATGTTATATTAATGGAACATTAAGCCTTACTATTTTATTTCAATGCTGTTCTAACATGAAACATGTTACAACCCGTTTGTTAAATACAGTAGCTCACAGTTATAACA
Organism: Festucalex cinctus; assembly: GCF_051991245.1. Taxonomy (NCBI): domain Eukaryota; kingdom Metazoa; phylum Chordata; class Actinopteri; order Syngnathiformes; family Syngnathidae; genus Festucalex; species Festucalex cinctus. Next base: position 20,569,099 of record NC_135413.1, on the reverse strand, counting down.
CTGAAGTTTGAGATCAATAAATAATAAATTTTCATACAAATCTTAGTGTACATGTACAAGTTTACTGAATGGTATTTTCTAAACTGAGTAAAAAAAAAAAATCGTAACAATCCATAAATCCATATCGGGATTAATCGGTATCGAATCGCATCGTGACCTATGAATCGTGATACGGATCGAATCGTCAGGTACTAGGCAATTCACACCCCTAGTGCACAGGGTTTCTTTTAATAAAAATAGATCACCTGCTTGAGCAGAGGCTGTTGATCAGCTGTTTCTTGTATTGCTCACCACTGAGCTCACCTGTAGTTAAAAATAAAATAAAAAAATATGACAGAAAACATATTTAAGAAAAATGTGTGAATCGCATGTACTGTGTACTAACATTAAGCATCCACTATTTGTACTAACCTTTGCCGTATGTCAATGTTTCACAAGCTGCCATGGCAGTAAGTACAGTAGGAAATAGTTCCAATGACTTGCCATTGCCGATTTTTCCTGCCTTGATTTCTTCAACAAATAGCTCTGCTAGTTTTGCAAGAGAGGGTCCAACCAGAGTGTGTGTCTACATTTACACAACAGGATCGAAATAAGAAATAGAAAAATATGTACAACAGCTAGTCTGGTGCAATTAAAAAAAAAAAAACACTTAGCAAATTTGGTAATGGATAAAATAAAAAGTTTCCTCAAACATTATATTTGACGTGAAAGTGTAATGCTCTTGTGCAATAAATTACTACAAATCTAAACCTTCACTTTATCAATAATGGACAACAGCTATATTAATACAAACTTTTGTACCTCCAGCATGAGCAGTCCAATGATATCAGCTGCCACTTCACTTTGGAGGTCACCAGACTCACAAAGAGGGATGCAATGTTGATAAAGCAGCAGTCTGCGTTTTGACCCTTCAGTCGAACCAGGTGGCGAACCTAAAATAAAATGAGAATGACTAAATGACAACAAACTACACTAGGGTGCAGATAAGAAACGCAAATGCTACATAAATATATTATTTAACAACACTCGCATAAACAAATGATCTTACCTTTGAATATGGCTTTAATAATTGTGCCAATCGTCTTGCCCTTTAGTGCACTCTTGGTAATTAGTGTAGTCAACTGAAAACAAAAGAGTATTTTTACATTACGTACCTGGTGAGCATTAGAACGATCAATGCTGACTGTGTAATTGTCAACACTGCCTAGTTACCTTTCCTTCCGTGAGGGAGGACAAGTATTTTTGAAGTTCCCCAAAACTGTCGCCATCTGATAAGGAAATAATTTTGTCTATTTCAGCCTTCATGGTAGAAAGAAAGTGAAGAGATCAGTGAGCGAGCAGGACGACGATGTAAACAGTCCTTTCCCAACCTCCTTCCTTCCAGGAGCATATTTCCCGCCAGCAGCGAGCACTTCCGCTTCCGCTTCTGTTTTCGCCAGTGGGTTGCCATGTTTCAGATACAGTGTCCTGCAAACGCATCATTTCAAACCTTATTATATTCATATTTGAATACAATTCAAGTATACAGTTATCACGACCATGAAATGAATATAAAAGGTGCTTGTGTGACGTTATTTAAAAAAAATAAAATAATGTGTTGTTGCTGTTGTTTTGCCTAGCTGTGCCGGCCATGTTTTGTTTCAAAAACTTGCTAACCTTACAAGCGACTACGTCAAACTAAATTATAGTGACAGAATTCGCAAACTCGAGGATTTGAAATTGATTTGGTACGGCATTAAATGCAATGCCATATAACAAAAAAATCACAACAGTGGTATGTTAACGGGCCAGTGGCGCAATGGATAACGCGTCTGACTACGGATCAGAAGATTCTAGGTTCGACTCCTGGCTGGCTCGGACTTTTTATTTTTCGTTACATATTTTCAAAACAAGCGAATTAGGACATTCAAGTGTTGCGCGTCTGAAAGCTGCATAAAAGGCTTCATTGCAAAACTATTGAAGTTGGAATTGCTTTGGATAAAGAAAGTTTAATTGTCCTTATTCTGGGGGCTTGGTCAAATAAATCAGTGGCGTGTGGTGTTAATGACTGGTGAGAAGACTCCTCTATTATATAATAATATGAGGCCAAAAGATTAGCCTACATTTCAATTTAGTGAATATTTCTTTAAATCTTTTAATATGCATCAGTAAATTCCACACTGTTCAACAATGTGATAGCAAGAAAAACGCGTACTGTATTTGACATAGTCAAGGAATTGTTGCTTTTTTTTTTCTTTTTTTTTTTTTGGTGATAGTTGAGGCCATTGAACTCTGCCTAGCAACAGGCAGACGTGAAGTAAAATAATCCAATACATCCCGTTGATCAAATATTTAAAATATGATCTGATTATTATATAACAATGTTATTACAACACCAGAGACCTTGTGTGTATCGTTATTTTTTTTTATGTATGTATGTATGTATTTATGTATTTATTTTAACCCTGAAAAGCAGCACTCAGCAAATCGGCTGACGTCTGACGTGGCTGGCGGCTCCTTGCTTGCACTTGCTTGCTCGCTCCAGCGGAGGCCCACGTTCAGTCACAAGAGAGGAGGAGATCAAGCACACTGCAGCGGAAACACGAGTGGGAGTGATGTAATGTCGCCTGTCTGCTGACCACGGATGGCTGTTTGTGCCAGGCTGTGCGGAGTGGGACAGTCGCGGAGGTGCCGGAGGCGACCGCGGCAGAATCAGCAGGACCAGGCGAGCGATTCGGACATGGACGACGAGGAGGAAGAGCGGATCGTGGGCCTGAGGAGAGGGGACGCCGGCTGCGGGGGCCCGGCGAGCGGCGTCAACACTGCAGGGCCGAGCCGGGTGCACCGCGGCGGGATAGACGGCGCGGGACACCCGCACCCGCAGGCTTTGTCGGAACTACCGCCGGAGCTTTTAGTGGAGATCTTCTCCTTGCTTCCCGGGACCGCGTTACCCAACGTCGCCCTCGTCTGCAAGACATTTAGACAAATCCTCAACACAGAAACCATCTGGAGAAGGCGGTGCATGGAAGGTATAGCGAGCGTTGATATCATTTCATGGCCTGCTGCTAACCTCTTGTTGCTACATAGACGTCACACGACGTGACATTCCTCCGTGCAATAGGTTCGATGAGCCGCTGCAGCGTAAATATTAGGAACCCAAGCATGTTTGGGTTCCCATATTGGCCGCTAGAGGCCTGCCTATTGATCGGAAACGAGAAGCCCCGACACGCCGCTGTCAAAACAAAGGCGAACTGGCAGACTGTTTACAGGCCCTCAGATCAGCAATCCCGCAGTAGTCTGCAGATCTGTGCAAGGGTTCTCCGCTTTTGCGTCAGTGTTTCCCAATCTTGCATTGAGGCAAGGCACACATTTTGCATCAGAAAAATACACATTACCCAATGAAAAATGCCTCATAAGTAGTTTAGACACACTGGAATTATTTGGATCTGATTTCAAATATACTCTCTGTTTAGTCGAGCAAAAAGCTGGTTTTCTGCTGTATGAATGGCAACAGGTCAGGTTTCAATTAATTGGACCTTTTGCAGGCTCCAGGGTTTTGTTCTCTCCTGCTGTTAATGGGAAGATGTACAAATACAGAGAGAAAATAATTTATAAATATATTTTAGAAGATCAGAGAGAATGCTGGAGGGGCTTAAGTGAGCCTATACATAGATTTCTGAAGGGGCTATGTATTTAATAGCTGTGCCTGTCAATGCATGTCACTGGCATGGATGGATTAACAAAGATGCATTAGTTATAATATTTTTTGTACAGGGCAACTCTAAGCATTTCATGTGGAAAGGAGACTTATAACAGTTTCCACTGTCAGTATGTCAGGTACTTGGATGACAGCTGACTGAAAAGCAACTGCTGTACTTGTTAACACATTCACTGCCAGCCCAGCAAAAATGCATTGCATCATTTGACGTCTTTTTCCGTCAAAGGCAGTGAATGAGTTAAATGGTTTGTTTTGTCTGCTTAATTACAGTAAATTCAATAGTTCAGTGCTAGTACTTTTCAAGGTGGAAATGGTATTTATTTACAAAAAAAAAAAAGAGAGAGAGAGAGAAAATAGTTCCTAAAGCCAAAATTGCCTAATGCCTAGCATTGCCAGCTGTCAACTTTTTTTTTCTTTCTTTTTTTTATGAAGTTTAATGCGCTTATTGTTGTCACTACGCATTTACAGACCTGAAGTTAACATGCCACCTTACAGCGAGTGGGAATTTCTGTGTGCATAGAGTCCATTAAGGGAAATTGGATAGCACATTCCGAGTACAGCACAGCGGTTGGGAATCACTGCTTCGATGCCAAATATAGTTACAGCATTTATATATTTATAATAAGGTCATGTTCCTATTCACTACAGGCGTGTGTTACAATACTGCACTGTACACTGTTGAAAAATATCCAAATTCAAGTTTGACACTGTAGTGTTTTCATTGTGGGTTCTTAATAAACCAAACCTTTGCTTGAGGAAGAAGTTACTTTATATTTCAACTGGCTTCACAGACACAGATGTACAGACATGAATGCACTTGCAGCGTGGTAGCGTTTTCCTCGCGCTCTCTCCTCTTGACCTGTTTCCCGGCTCACACGCGCTCTGCTGTCTGGATGTTACAATAACACACCAACCAATAACAGTCAACTAAACGGTTGCTTTTTGCTGTTATCGTTACATCTTCCTTTTTTAATTTTTTTTTAATTTTTTTTTTTTTTTTTTTTAATGAACATTGAACCATCAAACCTTGCTATATCTCAGCCATCCTAACATTGAGTTTCCTTGCGTACATAACTAAAACGAATAATAACTCTCTTGGTTATTTCTAAACTCAAATAGTTTAAAGTTAACAAAATCAGTTTAGACAAATAGTCTGTACTATTCAAAGATACAACTATACTTAAGGAGATATATTGTCATAACATTATAACTAACATATTCAGACACATTTAAATCTGCTCAATGAGTCTCTCCGGTGGTTTCACTTTTCTTGAAGATTTTCTGAGTGTTGGTTCTTGCATATGGGTAGCTGATTCATCCGTTGTCGTTTTGAATGTGTGTTGAGGTTGTTCTGCAGCCTCAAATCTCGATTCTCCAATTGCAGGTTGCTTGAGAAGATCCTTGCGATTCCGTCTCAAGATAGCTCCATCTTCTGTCTGAATGGTGTATGACCTTGGTTGAACTTCACTTAGGACATTTGCTTTCTGTGTCCATGTGTTCATTTTGTCTTTGAACCTCACTTGGTCCCCAGCATGCAGTTCAGGTAAGTTCTTTGTTCCTCTGTCATAATAGAACTTCTGCTTTTCTTTTTGTTGGACTTTAAACTGCTTCACTCTGCTTCCCTCCTTCGTCTGAAGTAGGTCATGCTGGATGGGTAGATTAGACCTCAGGCGTCGTCCCATAAGAAGTTGAGCTGGCCATTAAATCTTTGTACATCCTTCTTACATTTTGGCCTCGGCATATTTTCGATTGCTGACACTTTTCTGGGATCTGGTCTGATTCCTTCACTGCTCAGGATGTCCCCTACAAATGTCAGTTCTCTTACACCAAGCTGGCATTTTTCTTTATTCAGCTTGAGATTTGCTTTTCTGGTTGCCTCAAGAACCTTTCTCAGTCTCATGTCATGTTCTGTTTTTGTACTTCCCCACACAATGATGTCATCCATTGATGTGTCCACTCCTTGCAGGTGCTCATAGATCATGTGTATCGTTTTGTGATACACCTCAGGTGCGGAAGCAATGCCGAATGGTAGTCGCCGGAATCTATATCTGCCAAATGGTGTATTGAATGTACATAGTTTTGAACTTGCATCGTCCAGCTTCAGTTGCCAAAATCCTGATGATGCGTCCAGTTTGCTAAAGTATTTTGCATTTGCGAACTGCGACATTATTTCTTCTCTCGTAGGGAGTTTAAAATGCTCTCTCAGTATTGCTCTATTTAGATCTCTAGGATCCATGCAAACTCTTGGCTGTCCATTCTTTTTCTCCACCACAACGAGTGAACTCACCCACTCTGTCGGTTCATCGATCTTTGTAATCACTTCCAGGTTTTCCATCCGGTCAAGTTCATCTTTCAGTGGCTTTTGAAGAGCAAATGGCACTTTGCGGCATGGATGAATGACTGGTGGCACCTTGCTGTCCACTCTGATGGTGTGTACACCTGAAAGGCATCCAAGACCTTGGAACAGATCACTGTATTCTTCCATCAAATTATCATAATCAGTGTCATCATCAGTTTCTACAACAAGCACTCTCTTAACTAGGTTCAGTCTTTCACAGGCTTTTAAACCTAGTATTGGCTGCACATTCTTTGGAACTACAAGGAATGCTAGTGTATGCACTTTGTTCTTGTGTGTCACTTTAACGATGCATTTTCCTTTCACAGGTATTCTTGCCCCTGAGTATCCACTCACTTTTGCTTTAGTTGCATGTATTTTGGGTCGTGGTCTGATTCTTTTGAACTCTGTTTCTGAGATGACATTCGCCTGGGCACCGGTATCCAGTTTAACTTCTATGTGCGAATCATTCATTTGTAGTGTCATCAACCAATCCTTTTTTTCCTCTTCATTTTCTGTCACAGCATCCACATAAAATTCTTCATTGTCATCTTCATCTACCGTATGGATCTTGTCTTGTTTTGGGGTATGACTTCTGCAGCATCGAGCAAAATGGTTGCTTTTGTTACAGTTGTTGCATGTTTTTCCAAATGCTGGACATTTTTTAGGAGGATGTTGTGTTCCACAACGACCACAAGTATTTTCTTTATTAACTCTGCTAACTGGCAACGTTAATTTCTGTTTAATTTCAGAGGTAGCATCCTTTTTACTCCTCCTCTGTGAGCTCTTATTCACAGCATCAACCTTGCAGCTGTCACTGACTAGTTCTTTTGCTTGCACCTTTACCGTTTCAGCCGCTCTGCACAGTTTTAATGCTTTTTCCAGGTCGAGATCATCTTCTCTCAATAGCCTCTCTCTTAGACCATTATCAGGAATCCCGCACACAAGCCTGTCTTTTATCAAAGAGTCTGTCAGCCCACCAAATTCACATGTCTTACTTCTGTTCCGTAGCTCTGTTACATACTGGTCAATTGTCTCTCCTGTCTTCTGAACATACGTGAAGAATCTGTGCCTCTCAAATGTCACATTTCTCTTAGGTATGCAGTATGCTTCAAATTTATCCATAATCTTATCCAGTTTCATTCCATCTCCATCAGCAAATGTGAAGTTATTGTAAACTTCTAGTGCGTCCTCACCCACAACGTGCAAAAACACTGCCGCTTGCTTTTTGTCACTTGCCTCGTCGAGTCCCATTGCCGACAGGTACAAAGCGAAGCGTTGCTTAAATCTCCTCCAATTTTCAGCCACATTCCCAGTAAGCTGAAGGGCGGGTGGTGGGTGTAGACCATCCATGTCGTCGCTAGGCCTCTTTTCTCACAACGTAGCAACACGACGTTCACCGATGAGCTGATGCGTCAATCTGGTTAGCTGAGTGGCTAACGTTAGCTTGCCTCGGAAACTGGTCCTCGTTAATACTTGAATCCGTTGCTCCTCCTCAAGACCATCTTCTGACACCATGTAGTGTTTTCATTGTGGGTTCTTAATAAACCAAACCTTTGCTTGAGGAAGAAGTTACTTTATATTTCAACTGGCTTCACAGACACAGATGTACAGACATGAATGCACTTGCAGCGTGGTAGCGTTTTCCTCGCGCTCTCTCCTCTTGACCTGTTTCCCGGCTCACACGCGCTCTGCTGTCTGGATGTTACAATAACACACCAACCAATAACAGTCAACTAAACGGTTGCTTTTTGCTGTTATCGTTACAGACACCACACAGGTTAAAAAGACAGCAAATACTTGACTTAATCAAATGTAAGAGTTTGCACACTGTACCACAAAAATTGCAGCCAGTCGAGTAGCTGTCTCGTGATTCAGAATTAGAAAAGGAATGTCTTGCTGAAGGACTCTTAACATACTCTTGAGATCATCTAAGATGGAGATCTAGTTTAGATGCAGTATGACTCTTACTACTACTACTTACACTTGTCGAAACTGAAACTTAAGTTGCTGCAAGAGCAGCTTACACTCCTCAGAGAAGTTTGAGTTGAGTTGACCCACTGACTCACCTGTTCTGGCCCCTCCCAAATGTAATTATGTCTTTTATAACATATATTTGTGCACAGCTGGAACAGAAGAGAGCTTCTCCAAACTGACCTTCCTCCAAAACTAACCTTCCACACAGTTAGATACATAAAATAGGCTAAAAATGTCTGGTCATGTCAAGATTCAAAATAAAGGGAAAGTAGGCCAAGAAATTGTGAGCTCTGTTCCATCTCTTATGTTGTGTAAGATTAACCAGTTTGAATACCATGTTATGCATTTGTGATTGCAAGGCTTCAGAAGCTGCTGGATGTGTCAACATTGTCTATTTGAGTCAAGTCTCCTGATAGTGGTGTTGCTGCCATTAAAATTTCTCTCTTCTATTTCACTTGATTAAGTTGTTGCTTTGAATACCGCTGCCAAAATGTACAAAACCCCGCAGTGCTTAACATAACCCAATGTGGTTATCCATCCATCCGTCCATTTTCTTAACCGCTCACAAGGGTCGCGGGGGTGCTGCAGCCTATCCCAGCAGGCTTCAGGCAGTAGGCGGGGTACACTCTGAACTGGTTGCCAGCCAATGTGGTCATATTTTTCGTAATGTTTTTTTTCTCTCTCTCTGCAGAGTTCCACATGAAGGAGGATCTGAGAAAGCTAGAAGGGGGTGGAGTTTCTAGCCGAGACCTCTATGTGAAACGTGAGTGATATCAGTTTATAGTGAAATGTCTAGAGCAGTGGGAAAAAAAAGAATGAAAAGTGCTATCATTTTCTGATTTATTGAATTTTGGAGGTTTATTTGTATATTGCAGGGTTCTGCAACCTGCGGCTCTGGAGCCGTATAGTTTTTAGTCCCTTTCCTGTGGCTCCCTGTCGATCTCTAAAACAATTAGCACAAATTAATATTTTTCTTACATATTAATGTATTTTATTTAGACACAAATATTCATTTAATGAATTAATAATTTTGATTTAAAACGTGAATAAATAATCAAAAATGTTAGTCTAAAAGTTTTAAGTTGTTACAAAACAAGAGAGGTGGATGAAAACATTTTCAAAATTACCTAAATGCCCATGGAATAAATGGAATAAATGGCTTTGAAATTGCCCAAAAGTCAGAAAATTGATTAAATAAAACGCAGAAATTAACATGTTCAAAAAGTAGCTATAAAATGTCCAAAAAGAAAATTACCGTAAAATGTACATACAATTGCCAAAATAAGTCAGAAAATGTGTTTTTGAAAAAGGCAGAAAAGAAAACAAAACACAAAAAGAAAGAAAAAAATACCATAAAATGTCCACAAAATTGCTCCCCCAAAAAGTTAAGAAAAATTAAGAAAAGGCAGGAAAGAAAATGTTCAAAAGGTAACCATAAAAAAGAAGAAATCCCCAAATTTACCATAAAATGACCATAGAAATGTCAGAAATTTGACAGAAAGGTAGAAAAGTCTAAAAATGTATGAACGATTCCAAAAACAAATCCAAAACTGGAATACAAAAAGCAGAAAAAAAACAAATAATTAACTTAATTGTCCACCTAAAAATGATCATTTAGCTACCGGTATATGTCTTTTAGCTTCTATTTTCCAGCAGATCGTGTTTACATTCACTTGAGTGCCTCGTTGGTGAGAGCGCACCTGGATCTGTGTCTCGTCTACATGCCTGTGTTGTGCCTGTCCAGGTATTAACCCACCAGTGAAGTCTGGGCTCTTTGTGAAGGTTCTTCCGGACTATCACCATATGGACTATAAAGACGTGTACACACACCGTATGTGCATGGGCCTGACTTAATGGCTGCAGCACGAGAGCCAGTGTGCGTGTTTTATTTTTTATTTATTTTTTTTTGGGGGGGGGGTGCTGATTGAAAGTGTTTTGCTCTCTGTGTGACGTGCGGATGCTTTTAGTGGCCAGAAATAGAGACATGAGATGCACACTGCAGTGTTTTGTTTGGCAAGCTGGCAATAGGAAACACAATCCCCTCCCCTCACATATTCCCTTGAGGTTTCCAACAAATTGAACTCTTTACTAATTGAGACAGGAGAAAACAAACGTGCAGCGTGCCCTTGTGGAATGCGTGTGCACAGTATGCTGATTATGGTCCTTTGTGTTCTTATGTTGCAGTGCTTCATCCGTACAGACACATTTTGGGATTATGGCAGCCTGACATCGGCCCTTATGGGGGGTTACTTAATGTTGTGGTGAGCATGAATATGAAATGGAAATCTTTATGAAATGCTAAATGTAGCTACAGATGTTTGACAAGTACATAATTCCAAGGTTGATGGGTCATTCATCATCGGCTGGATGTATTTGCCACCACATGACCCTCGTGTGGAAGATCCCATGAGAAGACGGCCTCTCTTTCGTATCCACATGGGGGATGGCAAAAAGGCTACTGTGGAGTGTATGTATGGACACAAGGGTCCCCACAAAGGGGATATCCAGGTGAGGACTCACACACGAGGGAAACCGTAAAAATGAAACGTTGATGACTCAATGCCTCATTCATTTTCTGTTATTTTTAGATTGTCAGAAAGGATGAATTTTCAACAAAATGTAACCAGACGGATCATCACCGCATGGCAGGAGGAAGACAGGAAGTAAATAAAATCAAAAGTTACTGTACTTCCTCTGATTTGAGAAGATCATTTCTCTTGATAAGGTTTTATTTACTTCAACTTGAGCATTCAGATGGTCTGCGTGTTTGTGTAGGAGTTCAGGACTTGGCTGGAGGAAGAATGGGGTCGGACGCTAGAAGAAATCTTCCATGAGCATATGCAGGAGCTTATCCTGATGAAGTTCATTTACACCAGCCAATACGAGTATGCAACATTTGCATGCACAGGTTTTTATATCAGATACTTTCTGAGTCACAATTTTTCGATTTGAAATTTGAGTATTCTGTGCAGCCATGTATTTTAAAATCACTGAAAATTCTGCTTTAGGTTACAGAATGCAAGTATGCTCAGGGTTAATTTTGATTGTCACAATCAAAGAGGTAATACTGTAATTTAGTTGTATCTAGTGTTCTGCCTTTTCAAAGGTACTAATTTCCAATTATGATTGACAATGTCAGAGATGTTTCACTTCAACATGTACAATATTATGTTTGTAGTTTTGTGGAACTGCACTTCATCATAGTGAAGGGGCTTTCAAATATTTCAAATGTTGCACCGACTATGTCCATGACTAGCAAATGAATACACACAGCATCAGCATTTCAAATTTTAACTATACATGGACCAGCCACAACATGATGACCGTTGGCAGCTCTCAGTGTGATGGCAAGCACACTTGGACACCACTGCAAACTACAACCAGATGAATAAACCTTGTGACAGCTAAACTGGACATTATTAGCCTTTGCAAATGCAGAACATTTGGTGAAGCTTGCGTAATTGATGCCATTATGTTATGAAAGTGGCTAATCAATGCATGAAAGGGTATCGACAAAATACTGTTCATACGATGCATGTGTGGTTCTAAATTTGGGATGGACATTATTACCTGATTTAAAGTCTAAGGAAGAAGTGAATTATCGAAAGGCCTGAATTGTTTCATAGTCAATCAGCAATTTCTGTTGTTTTCTTTTCTCTAATCAGCAACTGCCTGACATACCGGCGGATATATTTGCCTCCTGTAATGCCCTCTGACTTGATTGAGCCAGGTCTCTTTAAAGGCACCTATGGCAGTCACGGTTTGGAGATTGTCATGCTGAGCTTTCACGGGACCTCGGCAAGGGCCACCAAACTCACTGTAAGTCACACTTCTACTATCTCACCCATCAGCAAACTGGGTGAGGCCTTTTGTCTTTATTTATTTCCTATGAATAATCTTTGAACACAGAGAAACTACTGGCTCTTTACACACATCTTGATTTTCCACCTCTGTTGTCAATCATTAGTAAATGCCCTCAAGGCCAGTGTACTGCTGTTCACGCACAAACATATGCTGATCCCGAGCAAGCACATTAACTCGTTGCATAAGATGGAAAAAAAAAATGTTGACGTGAGAACATTTGTACCGCTGTGCTTGAAAGTTTACATACCCTTAGGGTGTGTAAACTGATGAGAAATGTACAAAAGTTTTCGCTTAATGACACGAAAATACTATAATAATCGTCACCAAAATTCACATGCACATATGTACTCATGTCAATTTCAACCTCTAAAAATACCAAATCTATTATTTATAGTTTGGATTTTGCGGCCTTTAAGCATTTTTCTCACTAGACAGTTCACATACCCCTAGGGTATATAAACTTTCAAGCATAACTGTTTAAAAAAAAAAAAAATGATCTAAGTAGAATGTAAGTTGTATTGTATTTATTATTATTGTTATATATTTATATTTATATTGTATTTACACGAAGAATATGATTTGTAAAAATAAAATGTGTAAATTTAGGAATGTTCACACACATTTGTTGATGAGTGTTAACAGCGTACCAGTAATAAAGATTCAGCAGAACGGGTGAGCTTATATATCCTATTCTAGCTGACTTTGGGCCATAGGGCAAAAAAAATATTCCTTTTTTTTTTAAGCAAAAATTCAAAGTCCCCAATTAACCTGCCATGCATATCTTTGGAATGTGGGAGGAAACCGGGACACCCGGAGAAGACCCACGCAGGCACGGGTAGAACATCCAAACTCCAACCAGGAAGACCGAAGGCCGGACTCTAGCAAATGTAAAACATAAAACAACACAGTTCATTAGTTTATCTGAAATGTATCACAATCACTAATCTAGATCATATAATCGCCCAGCCGAGTACACTCTGACATGGTTGCCAGCCAACTGCGCATATACTGGGAGACAAACAACTGTTTGCACTGACATTGACACCTGCAGTTAAGATATGGATTAGATAAGATAGAGAGGGGAAATTGGAGTCGATTCTGTCGCTCAGTGGCCTGTGGCTAGGAACTGTTGAAGAGATTCAAACTTTATTTTTTTATTTTACTGTAGTCATCTATAGATTTCATGCAGTTCCAGTCTCTACAATGCTGAGCAGTTTGAATAGCTAAAAACAAAAAAAAACAAAAAAAAACATCAATAAAGTCCATTTTAGGCAGATCTTAGCAGAAAATGACACATGGTGCATCTTGCATGATATATTTGGTCCTGGTCCCCCGTCTACTCGGGATGTAATGATAACCGTAATATCATGATATCGCAATATTAAAACTGCCACAATATATCGTTGTCGTCATGTAACGATATTAAAAGCAGCACATCTTTTTAAAACGTCAAGTTCATTTCCATTTGTGCAGTTCCAGCACCCTCTGGTGGCTAGTTTTTTGTTTTAGTGCAGTTTAATTTTCATACGGCATGTTTTGGCCCTTCTATGTTTAAAATCGACGCGATTGGTCAGATGAAGGGGGAGGTAATATGCTTGTGAACTGAGATATGTGGAGGCTCAACATGTGCGTGCGTTAGCAAGTAAGTGCCTCAATGTAGTGTTATCAGAATTGTAGGTTGTTTATATGCATTGCTGTAATGTACAAAAGCACAATTGCTTTTTTGTTTGTTTTTTGTTTGTTTTTTTCAACACAATATTAGACTTTTTTTTTTTTTGTATCGCCAACCTCCCCACAATATCATGATAATTATCGTATCATGACCTTCATATCGTGATATCGTATTGTGATGTTTGGATATTGCTACATCCCTACTGTCTACAGGTTTGGGGTTTTTTTTTTCTTCGTTGATCTAATAATGTTGTGACATTACATTATAAATGATTTTTGTAGCGCAACTTTAGTCCAGTGATTAAAAATGCCAAAGCACTGGTGTGAAGGGAGCCTTAATTAAACTCATTTGCTCCCAATAACGTGTAAATACGTTGTTGTTATTTTGTTTTAATGCTAGAGCATACAGAAGGCTTTGATGCAGCCTCTCAACTGCAAAGAACGGTTGCAGAAATGGTAGTTATTACACAAACGGCCAGCAGGTGACAGCAGAGCAAAGGAGATCAACCAGGGCCATCTAGAAAAAAAGCTAAATTACTTAGAATTTTAAATAGATTTGTGAAAACTGATTAAACTTAGCTCTCTTCTAATGCTAATTGCTGCAAAACAGAAACCGATAGAATCATACGTTTCTTTCCTGATGAAAGAAGAGACTTTAATCTTTCTTTTGGTAGGTTCCATGCTTTTATAGCAAGAGAACACAATATTCTGTCGGCCTTGCAAAATCCGTCAAAATCCAGTCAAACAGCCGGGAGCGAATGGGATTGCTTCTGCGAAAATGGCTGGGAGTGAATGAGTTAAGAGTCCACACTGGTGTCTTATACACAAGAAATAAATTCATAGCGATAAAGCATCAACCTAATTGACTATGTTATGTGACTTGAATACACAATAATGAGGAGTTATCGACTTCATACCGTGTTATTTTTACCAGCTGAGACGTCAAGAGGGGCTCCAAAGCTGACTGTATTTTGTATGATGTGTTCAGGGAGACCCCAACGTTCCTGCTGGACAATTGACTTTGGATATTGACCTGAGTCAGCCGCTCGTCCTTCCAGACTTACAACATCAGCGCAATATAGATGAGCTGTCACGCCTTGTATTGGGGGTACATGAACAAGTACAGAGGCAAGAGAGGGAAGGCATCCCTGCCACAGAGAAAGTCCCCGCAGGAGATGCTTGTGCGGATGCTGCCGCAGCAAAAGTGGCTGAGGTCGATCATAGCGTCGGTTCCGATGGCTGCCAGCCAGGTCCAAGTTCAGAGCCCGGTTCTTCTGACAGTCAACCCTTCATCCTGCCCCTTGGAGTCATGGCTCGCAATGAAGTGTACCCGCGCTCTTGCAGAAAATGGTAAGAACATCTGAAATATATATTGTCAAGAAATAACTGTTATAGTATGTATTATTCTGTCATTCGGCAATTGTCAACAGTCGGGACATCCTTCCTTTATGGTCAATCCGTCAATATTTCAAGCTGAGCCAAACACACTATTTTTTGCTTGACATTGTTATGTTACTATTATATTATTTTCCTCACTAATGTCGCCACATATAGTATGTGCACACGGCAGTAACTGACAGGAATACTGCATGGCCAACGGACTCAATACTTCCTCCTTTTAGGAAACTTTTAGCTCAGTGGTGTCCAAACTACCGCCTGGGCGGCCATTTGCAGCTTGACATCCATTTTTCAGTGGTCCGCATCATATACTAAAATGGCATTTGACACAGGTTAAAAAAAGAAATGTTTGGAGATGGGTAAAGTAAGAAGGGAAGGTGTCAAAAATAGGTGCCACTATTTCAAATAAATCGGTTCATATACTGTTATATACTTTTTCGAGATATGCAAAACACACATAAATTATTTGTCCTTTTTTTTTTTTTTTTTTTTTTTGGTTAGGAGTGAACACAATTTCTCTTCATAACATTATGTGACCCTTGCATCCTTCTGATTTTCTGTATTTGGCCCTCAAACGAAAAAAATTGGACACTCCTGCTTTAGTAGCTGTTCAAGAAGCAGCCTGGTGTAAAATTACGGACCGAAGACCTCTAAGCTGTCTAACAACGTGCCTGATGTAAGATTAAATAAATGAACTGAGCACCAATCCAATGCTACGTATACACACACATACGAAATATCCACTTCTAGATCAGCGACAGACATATGATGCCGTCAAGCATACAATACAACATATACAGTAAACAAATATTGTCAGTATTGACTATATTCATATAGTTATCATTTGCACCTGTGCAGAGAAGCTAATACAGCCTCTGACAATGAGGGCCACTGCCACCTCCTGTAGTAAGTGTGCAATTACACTTTATTCTAGTACGACAAAAACAAACCAAAAAAACAAAACACGTTTCCTGGCGTCACACCTGCCCCACCTGGCATCGCACCGGGGCCCCCCAGGGGCATGGTCTCGGTTTGAATCATACATCTTATTGTCTACTATACTTTTTCTCAGTCCCGGTCCTCGAGTACCCGTATCCGGCTTGTTTTCCATGTCTTCCCCCAGCCAACACAGCTAAGATCGTTATCAGAATTCATGCAAGCTTGCTAATTCGCTGATCGTTTGAGACACGTGTTGCTTTTGGGAGACATGGAAAACAGGTTGGATAGGGGTACTCGAGGACCAGGGTTGAGAACATTATTTATTATTTATTTTTTAAACCTGTCTATCTACACATTGCCACTTGCCAGTCAAAATGGATGTATCTATTCAAATTTGTAAACGGAATTACACAACAATAATCATTTATATTTGTGTGCATCCACCACAGCTTCTATGGGACAGGTCTCATCGCCGGGCACGGCTTCACAAGTCCAGAGCGCACCCCAGGGCTATTTGTGCTATTCGATCAGGATCGTTTTGGCTTCATCTGGCTGGAGTTGAAATCTTTCAGTCTCTACATTCGCCTGACGGACCATCTGGCCCATGCACATGCACCAGACTTGGAGCGATTCGAGGCCATGCTGCGCAACATGCAGTCTTGGACATCATGAGGCCCCAAGCTTTAAGTCACTTCCTGGCAATACAATACATCTTAAGGATAATAATAATAATAATAATAAAAATATACAGTACATTATACCTCGCTCTCATCCCCACAGCGGTACATATTAGGAGACATGTTTTATGTTTCTCAAACATTTCATTTTACCGTCTAATAAGGGCAATTTTACCACATTGACCCGTCTTGGTCACAGTTGTGTTTATTTCCTCCAGGTGAAACCGAGATAGGATATTGCATACCACTTATTATGGATCAAACTTTATGTGCCTCTGATTCTAAAACCATGTCTGTACTTCGTCATGTTTAAGAAGGTAATGCATTTCCATTCAGTACCCATTACGTTCAATAACATGCATTTTATTCGCATTTGGCTTTGCAGCAAATTATTATTAAGTATGCCTTTCAGTTTACTTTATACATGACATGGTTTTCAATAGGACAGCTTCTCAGGTACTATTTGTCATAAAATTGTGAATTACAGGACGCTTCTCATGCCCATTTGTTGTCAAAGTTGATTACAGTAAATCAGTTTTAAAGCTAGCTAGCTAGCTAGCTAGGAAGAATGTGGGTCTCACAACAGGGCGCCTTTGCAACACTGGGCGAAAGAATTGCTCTTATCAAAGACTAGAGCCCTGATTTATTTATTTATTTATCTTGCTCTTTGAGCTTTACTGATAATATTTTCAGTGATGTGCTTTGGCTCTTAAGCATTATTTCAACACACCTTACTTGATAATGTCAGTTGAAAATGTATTGTAAAAGTATAATATAAGCTATACATACTGTACACTGGATTCATTCAATGTATGAGGTTATGATTGGTAGGTTTTTTTTTGTTTTTTTTTGTGAGATACAACATTGCAACATCTTGTGCGTGTATCACGTTTGCTCTTTAATGTTTGCCTTGCCTTTTACCCCGTCCACAACTTTTATTTCCCCCCCACAACATCGAGCTGGACATTACAGAATCCCAACATCATCTCATTCTATGCCACCTATGTGTACGTATATTATATGTATGTCTTGTTATGGCTTGAAGGGGTTGCCCAGTAGCTTTTCTACTACAAGTGCACTTTTCTGGGCAGTATAGTTAACTCATATCTAAAGAAAGGGCACACTGGGCAGCATATTTGTAGTAGACTGCAGCTATATTAACATTTGCAGGAAAAAAAAAAAAAAGAAGCTTTTGTCTTGTTCATCTGAACCAAAATATATGGTTCAATAAATTTTCCTATCTGCAGTTATTTGCATCTGGCTGTAATTGATTTTACCTTTGTACTCACCTTCAGGGCTTATTTAATTGCTAATAATTAAGGTGTACTAATTGAACTGAATAGTTTCTCTATTTGTGGGAATGCTGAAAGCCTTGGTCGTTTATTTTTATTTATTTATTTATTCCCCCCAGTCCTAGTGGTTGGCATGCCCACCTCCCAGTACTGAGGATGCAAGATCGAGTCCAGGTTCAGGCCTTCCTGGGTGTTGTTTGCATGTTCTCCCTGTGCCTGCGTGGGTCTCCTCCGGGTACTCCGGTCTCCTCCCACATTCCAACGACATTCATGGCAGGTTAATTGGATGCTCCGAATTGTCCCTAGGCGTGCTTGTGTGTGTGGATGGTTGTTGTTCTCTGTGTGCCCTGCGATTGGCTGGCAACCAGTCCAGGGTGTACCCCGCCTACTGCCTGAAGCCAGCTCAACTCGACTCAAGTCATGTAACTTGGACTTGAGTTAAACTCGAGTCATGAATTTGACAACTTTAGAATTGACTTGACAAAATGTTAAAAGACTTGCAACTCGACTTGGACTTTTAACAACTATGACTTGTGACTTAACTTGAACTTGAGCCCTTTGACTCGAAAAGACTTGCTTCTTCCACCTAAACAAAAAGAGCCATCCTTGGCACATGTTAGGTCGTCACTTGTTGAGGTGCATTTTCAATCATTGTTTATGTAATATTTAATATAAAGAATAAAACATGCCACACAGTGTTTGATTTAATTAAAATATATTTTTTTAGAAGTGGACCAGGACATAATTGTCATAATGCATCATGCTGCTTGGTTAAAACACTCAAAATTAGTTTAACAACTAGCTTACTGTATGTCTTGGACAAGCGTTCACTCGGACGTTTTATTCTGTAGATCAAACTCAGATAAAAAGCATGAAACAGTCATAAGGTCATTCCAAAGTGCAACATCTTGGCTTTCAGAAACACTAAAAGAAATGAAGAAAAAAATATTTTGCTGGTCAATAAATGTTACTTTTATAGAGCAAGTGCAGGGAAATAAATATGGAATCACTTCATTCTGAGGGGAAAAAAAATATAGTCACTCCATTTTGAGCAGAAAATAAGGACACACCCAGTCAATTTCCTTTCCTTAATTAATTGAGCACCTGCCTCAAATGGCATCTGCTCGTTAGTCAGCAGTTACAAACAGTACAGTTATCACACCTTGGAGGGCTGCTGGACCAAGTGGATTGGAAAGAATCATGGCTCCAACAAGGAAGATGTCTCTTGAGACCAAAGACAGGATTATCAAACTTCTTGAAGAAGGTAACTCTACACGTATGGTTGCCAAAGATGTGGGCTGTTCACAGTCAGCTGTATCGAAGATCTGGACCAAGTGCAAACAGCATGGGAAGGTTGTTAAAGTCAAGCGTACTGGTAGACCAAGGAAGACATCTAAGCGTCAAGACAAACAACTAAAGGCCATATGTCGTGAAAACGGAAAATGCACAACAAGACAAATGAAGAAGAAATGGGAGGAAGCTGGAGTCAATGTATGACAGAACTGTGCAAAATCGCTCAAAGGAAATGGGATTTACATACAGGAAAGCGAAGAGGAAACCATCATTGACGCTTAAACAAAAAAGAACAAGACTGCAATGGACTAAGGAGAGGCAATCATGGACTGTGGATGAAGGTTATCTTCAGTGATGAGTCACGAATCTGCATTGGACAAGGTGATGACGCTAGAACTTTTGTTTGGTGCCGTTCCAGTGAGATTTACAAAGAGGACTGCCTAAAGAAAACAAAATTCCCACAATCCTTGATGATATGGGGCTGCATGTCAGGCAAAGGCACTGGGGAGATGGCTGTGGTTAAAGCTTCAATAAATGCACAAGTTTACATTTTACATTTTGGACAGCTTTCTTATCCCTTCAATTGAAAAAAATATTTGGGGATGATGAAATCATGTTCCAAGATGACAATGCATCATGCCAGAGCAAAAACTGTGAAAGCTTGGAGAGAGACGCATCCAGTCAACCCAATTGAAAACCTGTGGTGGAAACTGAAAAAAAAAATGGTCCACAGCAAGGCTCCGACCTGCAAAGATGATTTGGCAACTGTAATCAAAGAGAGGTGGCACCAGATTGATGAAGAATACTGTTTGTCACTCATCAAGTCCATGCCTCAGAGACTGCAAGCTGTCATAAAAGCCAGGGGTGATGCAACTAAATACTAGTGATGTGTTTTGATTGTTTCATCATTGTTTTTGTTTTTTTCATGATTTCATATTTTTTTCCTCAGAATGGAGTGATTCCATATTTATTTCCCCGCGATTACTCTATAAAAGTAACATTTACTGACCAGCACAATGTTTTTTCTTCATTTATTTTAGTGTTTCTGAAAGCCAAGATGTTGCACTTTGGAATTACCTCACGACTGTTTCATGCTTTTTATCTGAGTTTGATCTACAGAATAAAACGTCTGAGTGAGTGCTCGTCTAAGACTGGTGATTCCATACTTTTTGCTAGGGGTTTTATATTGCGCAGGTCGCGCCGCACCGTGGAGACTGACCCCGGTGACATGTTTTGCCGCCATCTATCTGTGCTATGGATGCCTGAAGGAGAAGAACTTGGTCGCCACTAGATAGCACTAAATCCTACATACTGTCTTAGTCACACTATGTGTTAAAAAGGAAAAGAAACAAGTCTTCTAAAGTTCACTGCGCTCCATCTTCTCTTGATGCAGTCGAACCTTCTCTGGGAGGATCCGAGTGAAAAAGACAAAACGATCCTTCTTTAGGTGCTGGGAAGTGACCTGCTCCTTTGCATTTATTGCTAGGTACTTCTCTTCTGTTCCATATGCCGGCCAGTGAGCAAGGCCATCTCCATTAGGTGACCTACATAAATGCAAACAATACAGACAGGTGTTGTCTTATTATTTGTTTCACTCTGATTATATCTGGATTAAATAAAAAGCAGTTTTGGGTAATTACCCTGTCCGAGCAAAGTTACCCCAGTAGGCCATCATCGTTCGACTAAGTTGTTCTTCTTCCTCTAGGCATGTAGCTAAAACAAAGAGCCTTGGTGAAACACTTTGTAGGCTACTCAAAGTAAACATGGCCTATTTATTAACATGTCAAATAAGGTCTCACCATTTAGTAGAATCTGGTGTTTTGTAAAGCAAAACCCTAAAACTGTAAAGATTTCGTCTGCATGGTCAGACTTAACAAAGCTTGGCCTTTTTGCCTTCAAGAAATGAGGCGGATGCTGGTACTCATACAAGTACACGCGGGCACCTGCATCTACAGATAGAAGAGTCAACGGTAGGTTGCCATATACAAAATGATGGAAACTGTTTGTGTACTCACTGTACCTCTGTGAGCATTTGCAGTCTTAATGGCAGGAATGTTGAACAAATAGTCCCCAAAGAACTCAGTAAAACCATCTCTATTTTTCTCACGATCTTCTCCAGCTCCAATATATTCCTCTACCATCAAATCTATGACACTGGAGTCTTTGGGCTGAAGAACATAAATAACACTTCAGAAAAAGTCAGAATGGTGAAAGAAAGTACGGTAATACTATAGAATCAAGTCTTTCTTACATTGAAGATGGACATCGTGTTAACAACCTGCTCCCGGTCCATTCCTTCAGTCCAGTTTGGAGGAGCCATGAACTTGGAAAAAGGGAAGATGTCATGAGATTTTCATGGCTGGAGTTTAGAGATTGCAGAAACATATTATGCACACTTACAGTAGGAATTAACCAGCCACCTTCATCATCATTTACACCAGTCATGAATGGGACGGTCTGAATTTCATGCTTCTCGAAGAGCTCGTTTATTGGCTTGGTCAGGAAATGTCCTTCCGCATTTATAGAAATTCTTATTGTTGGGTCCTGGGAAAAGACATTTTAGATAACGGACAGCAGTTGCAAAAACAGGGCAGCATGTCATGAATTTTAACACCAATAAGTCTTTAGAATAATTCTGAGTTGATATCAGTTTTGCGTACCTGTGCTAAAGTCAAGAAATGGTCAATGTCAATGTTTCTCAAGCAGGAAGCAATCGCCTGTGTGCTTTCTATGCTACATCCAGATGCATTAGCCACAACCTGAAGATGCATAACAAGAATTCATAAGTTACAATTCTTCCAGTCCTTTGCGACTGTATTAATCTCAATTCCCCTTGATTTTTTTTTGTAACTTTTTGCCACATTTCAGTCTTCAAACATGAAGATATAAAATTGGCTCTTGTTTTTTGTTGTGAAGAATCTACACACCGAGTGTGGCACACTTGTGAAGTATCCAATATTTTAAACATTTTTGCAATTTATTCTTACGAACGAATAACTAAAAAGAAGGCCGCGCTAAATTAGTCCCCCCCTTTTCTCTGAGTGCAGCAAACCAATCCAGAAGTTCTCTCATGATTTCTGATGAACCAAATGTTGACCAAAATGACTGATGATGATAAATACAGTCCACCTGTGTGTGAACTAATCTCAGTATAAATGCATCTTCTCTGTGAGGTCTGTGGAAAGAATATTGGGGAGCAAACAGCATCATGAGGCATCATGAAGACCAAGGAACACAAAGTTAAAGCGGAGGTTATTTTCACAAGGCACTGTTTATTTGAAACCAAACTATCTAGAATTTTGAATTTGAACCAACCTGTGCTATTGGTAGAGGATCATTTGACACCAACGCATCCATTACAGCAGTTCCACTTTCAGCAATGGCTCGATGGATCAGGCCATTGGATAATGGTGATAGAAGCTGTTTATAAACCCAAAATCACTGCATCAAATCCCCTGTGACCACCAATAAAGAATTTCAGAATGCTGATGCATCAAGTGAGTCTCACCAACAGGGAAACGCTCACTCCACCAGCAGACTCTCCGAAAACGGTGACTGAGGCTGGATCTCCCCCAAAGTTGGCGATGTGCTTTTGGATCCAGCGGAGGGCTTCAACCTGGTCCAGCAGGCCAAAGTTACCGGGCAGATGCTCATCTCCTGTGCTATATAAGACATACATGACCACAAGTTATGATTGTTGCCCGCAAATTGTAATGTTAAAATGGTTCAGAGATTCTATTTTTAGTGTGCAATCAACTTGAGTTTGCAGACTCCTATGTACAAAATGCTGCAATTGGTTGGCAAATCAGTCCAGGGTGTCCCCCGCCTACTGCCCAGAGCCAGCTGAGATAGGCTCCAGCACCCCCCGCAACCCTTGTGAGGATTATGCGAGCAAGAAAATGGATGGATGGATGGATGGATGGATGGAAAGAAAAAAAAAGTTCCTATTTTTAAGCTATGATGTGTCTACGACAGAGGACTTTTTTTTTTAACTAAAATGCTCGGCTCAAATACAGTTGAAATAATTCACACAATACTTTAATGTGTTCTTAAGAGTCTTATAGAAAACATGCTAACAACATTTAAAGCCTAAATTTGTTCAATAAAAAGTGTTACACACTTACTATTCCTCTTCCCTAAAAAGTGCTTGCACTGAGGGAAGCCCCACCCCTACACTTTTGGTATCATTGGAATGCTCTGAATGTCCTCTATAGAGCACAAAATGAGTTAATTCAATCGTATGCACAGGGTGGGATATATTCAGGTTTAAAAAGGTCCACTACGGAGGACAAATTTGAATTGCTGGTAGTCAGGAGGTTACGCAAAGGTACAAATACAGTAAACTATTTACCACTAAAATAAATTTCAAAACACTAAGATTCCATTTTAGAAACAAAAATGGTTCCAAGTTCCAACTTAAGAACATTAATGATGCTCAAGTAAAATGGCCAGCTTTCTACAGTTTGCTGTTGTTTTGTTTCAGAATCTGGAGATAGGTTCGGATTCAGTGCAGGGGTGGATCTAGTCTAGTGAGATACAGGGCCAACATCACCCTAAAATCTTGAAAATCCAATACTATATGCCTTATCGCATTTAATGGATAGCTGTTATGTAGCAAATTTTTAAAAAATAACTAGAAAAAGTATAGATGATATATAGTTGTTTGCTTGATAAATTGCAGTGTTACAAAAAAATATCCAACTTTTGCATTCTTCTATATTTCTGTATGTGGTCCTGAAATTAAAAAATATATATATATTGGACCCACCCCCCCCTTTAACAGATTGATTTGAATTTAACTATGATTGGATGTTTGGTGACCTGGCAACCAAAGTGTGTTGCAACCAAATGTGTTGCAAGCCTCCTGCCCCAAATCAGTTGATAAAGACTCCTCCCACGATAACCAGGATGAGTGTTTTAGAAGTCAGATAGAAAAAAATTCAATGATATTATTTACCTGAGAAAGCCCAAAACTCCCAAGCGATATTGGATCAGCACCACAACCACATCCTGGTAAGCAGCCAGGGCGGATCCGTCATACATTGAAGCTGATCCTAAAGCAAAGCCCCCACCATGGATCCATGCCATGACCTGGTCAGACGAAAACGAGCCACAAATACATTTTGAACCGGCTTAGGTCTGATTTAAACTTAGATATGAACAGTTACAGAGAGTCAAACTGAATCTTGCATACAAGTAAAAAATAAAATAAAAAAATAAAAATAGAATAACTATTGAGGGCAGCGGATTACAGCAGCAGATATTTCTTACTGGAAGCTTAGCATCATGAGCTCTGTTTGCAGGAGTGTAAATGTTGAGGTAAAGACAGTCCTCTGAAACATCCGGAATGTCTTCTGCTATGCCATCTATCATCTGCAGAAGATCTGTAAGGAACTGTTTATGTTGAATGCACCTGAAGAAAGAATTTTTTTGCATGTATAAAAGTCAGAGATGACAACATTTCTCTCAAGAGCAGTATCACGCAATTGGAGCACAGTTATTCTTACATTGGTGGCTGCCTGCTGGCGTCTCTCACTCCCTGCCATGCCTCCACTTTCTGGGGTGGAGCCAGTCTCAGACCAGGGCCAACAGGTGGCTTGGCAAATGGGACGCCCAGGTAGGCGTAGACACCCATCTCCTTCCCTTTTACACTTGCATGCACGCCTTTCAGGCTGCCAAGGTCCGTGTGGACAACAGGCGCTGTCAAGATCAAAGTATGTAATTAAAAATGATTTCAACTGATCATAAACAGCCAACACATGCTTGAGATAAGGCAAATGTGAACTCTGCTTCATTCATTGATATGTTACATCATCTGACTTGATATCAGTGGCTGGTGCTTTTGTCAGTAGGGGGGTATATCAGGTGACATGGAACAAAAAAAAAAGAAGCCCCTCCTCCCTTGCAGTTCATATTACGAGTAAATAAGTTGCTAGACACTCTGACACTAGTTAAAATGTAAAGGTGTCAGATCAAGTAAGTACTGATCAAGTGTTTACTAGAGCGGAAACCAAACAAGATTTTTGCTGGTTTGATCTTTTTAAGATTAAGACTTATAATAGCCATAAAATAAACATCCAGTCAGTTCAAAACTTCATTCAGTCAATATGATTGATGTGAACAGATGGCAAAACATTGCACAAGTCAGGTTAGTGGTACATAGGTGACTGGTGTCCCGGTTTGGACGCTTCTGTGATGCAATTACTTTGTTTCTGTGGTTAAAAAAAATAACGGAATGGAATGAGTAAAGGTTAATCTTGTATATAATGCATCTGTCATCACACAACGTAACACAACATAAAATCACAGTATAAAAAACTAATAATCCTGCATCTGCATGAGCGTGAGAAGAAAAGAAATCATTTTATGTAATTGTTTGCTGCTGGATTAGCGAAACACAAGGAAGATCAACAGCAGTAGATTATGCTATAAGACATTTAAATGCAATTCCATGTCAGGCAACAATGCTTTAAATGAAATTTCAAAAATTAAATCAATGAAATGGCTGTCCTGAATGTCACTCACCATCGCGTTCTGCTGCAACACAGAAATACAACAGAGCTGAAAGGAAGAAAAGCGTTTCCTCTCCATGGAACTTCATGGTGTTGCTGGTCGTGTGAGCGTCAACGTTGTGCTCGAAGCGTTGTGAAGAGGTGCGCCCAAGTCAGCTGCCCTTTGCCCTCCGCGCACACTTGTGCTGTGGTACCTTTGCTGCTCTATTGTCAGGAAGCGAGAGCAACCAGCTCGTCCTGAATTTCACACATTCTGCAATACCAGCTCCCTCTTCTGTTTACTCAATACTTCCTTCCTTGCTTCAACTTGTTCGAGTCACTTTCATTATGCAACATATGAATGTAGTCTATTCCAGGTTGAGAAACCAACAGTATACAAATAAGCCCAAAAATATTTAGACAGTGGCACAAGTTTTGTTATTTTAGTTGTTGACAAAAACATATCCAGGTTACAATCACATAATCAATATAGAATTAACGTGCAGGCTCTCTGCTTTGAGAGTAGTGACATCCAAATTGGAGCAGGGATTTAGAATGTAGCTGTCTCTTTTTTCAGGGGACCAAGAGTTATTGGACAATTTTTACTTTTGCACTGAAGTACATTTCAGAGTTTTTACTTTTTACTTTATTAGGCTACTTTACCTTTTTTAAAATACTACAATCTGTATTTTTATTTACAGTAGGCTAGTCAGCACTTTGCCAAGGCTAGACCCGAGCCAATCAGTTCAACTACAGATATGGAAAAATAGATACGATACGTCCCCATGAGTTCCGTGCCTGGGGGCTAGATGGTATTTTTTTCTGCTCCCCCACCTGAAGCAACAAGTTATATGATGACAGTACACGCCTTGACAAAAAGGTAAACCTCATAAAAATTGGTTAAGAAATAAGCAGGTTATGACTTCATTTAACGTCCGTGCGTTGCATTTGACGGAACGTCGACCTCCCCAACATGGCCGCCACATAGTCACGTAGTGAAGTCGGCTGCGACAGCGAGCTGGGTATCTATCTAGCCTGGGAATTTATACAATTTTACTTTTTCTTTTCTTAATTTGGTCTCTTTCAAAACCAATGCTTTGGAAGTAAATTTTAAAAAAAAAATGTTGCCGGTGTTACTGTTGTTTCGTCAAATCTCGCCAGTCAATAAATGGATTAAATAAGGAAACAATGACGAATATGCCCATCAAGACGCGCAAAGTGTGGCTGAAAGGTATGACGTATGCTTGTTTTGATTGCGTGTGTTTGACGGCCTTTGATTGAGTGCTTTTGCAAAGCATGCGGAGTTTACAGCATACACACAACAACAAACGTGCTTCTGGATGTCTGACCCAATCGGGTCAGTAAAAAGCATCGTTCACGCACAACATGTTTAGAAGTACCTTTCAAGGTGGATTTCTGTCTATATTGTATAGCATCGGCAGCAAACCTCTTCAGATATGGGATATAAAGGTAGGCCAGTTGGTCGTCTACGTCTCCGGGCTGGGGTTAGTTGTTTATATTTTAAACTTCCTGCAGCACGTTTTATGACGCCTTTGCTATGCTAGATGTCATTATGAAGCACCCGCTGCTGAAGTAATAACAACACGAATGAATAAATAAATGAATAAAACCCGTTATTTAGTATCACAATTGGTAAGATTACAGGCGGCGGTTGGTAATTTAATTAATATTCACACATATACCCTCTTATTAATAATATGGAACGGACAAAACAGCAGCAGGGGGTTGAACATTAATTTGAATCGAAACTTTAAAAAAAAAAAAAAAAAAGTCAACATCTTGCATGTTGGTATATTGCAGGCAAAAAAAGGACAGTGCATTTATACTACAGTAATGTACAATGAATGCAAAGTGGTATATGATATATTGACTGTGGTTCTGTGTGTAGTACAATAATATGCAGTGAATACATTTATTAAGCATTTTCATAATTAGTTTAGGATCATAAAATCATCAATTCCTCTTTGTGTGTTATATATAATGTAGCTATCTAAAATATGAGTGATTATAATCAGTTTCAACGTCTACTAAGTTAATGGGGATTCATGAACATCTCTTGCTAAATAATTTAAAAATTGTCATTCCGCAAAGTAGTTGAGCATAATTAAAACCTCGCTCCCGCACTAAGACATACTGCATTTCTTTTGTGTTTCACAGGTGAAGAACGGTCATATCAAACGAGTTACAGACAATGACATCAACTCGCTCGTGTTGGAGGTGGAGGGTTCAAATGTTAGGTGAGTTTGATGTTTTAACTCAGATCTTCAGAAATAGTGCACCGCTGCTCAACAATCACCTTTGATATCCCTGTGCTTCTACAGTACCAACTACATCACGTGTCCCGCTGACCCCAGGCAGACACTTGGTATCAAAATGCCTTTTCTTGTGATGATCGTCAAGAAAACCAGGAAATACTTCAGCTTTGAAGTCCAGGCACTGAAACATGCACTTACACGTGTTGATTACATACAATAACTACGGTGTTGCTATTCATGGGGAGCCATACTCTTAGTTTACTCCGCTTTCCACTTTCAGGTGTTAGATGATCAGAATTTACGCCGGCGATTTCGTGCAAGTAATCACCACAGCAAGACCCAAGTGAATTCATTTATGTGCACGATGCCAATTAGTGTTGATGACCGCTGGAACCAGTTTCAGTTCAACTTGGCAGACATCACCAGGAGGGCTTATGGAACAAGTTATGTGGAGACACAACGTGTGCAGGTATGTGTGTGTACAGATAGCAGAGGAAAGTGATCACTAAATGTTCCTGAAGAACATATATAAAGTAATATTTGTAGAAATAGAAATTATTGAACAAACAATCCAAGTAGGGTCCAATTGTTAACATCTTTCTGATATTTTAATTGTCATGTAAAAAGCACCGAAACAAGAATGACAGGCAAAATGAGAAGATGATTCACAACAAGTTTTCTGAACCAGTTCAGACAACAAGTTTTCTGAGTCCCCTGACCCCACCACCCCCAATAAAACAGAACTGCACATTTCAGAGTGGCCTTTTATTGTGGGCAGTCTTAGTCACACCTGTGCAGTAATCATGGTGTCTAATCAGCATCTTGATATTGCACACGTGTGAGGTGGGATGGATTATCTTGGCAAAAGGAGAAGTGTTCACTATCACAGATTTAGACTGGTTTGTGAACAATATTTGAGGGAAATTGTGATATTGTGTAATGTGTATGTGGAACAAGTTTTAAATGTTTGCGTTCATCTCATAAAAAATGGGAGTAAAAACAGAAGTGTTGCATTTATATTTTTGTTGAGCATCCGTGATGGGTCTAAATGAGAAATTCACTTTAATGTATGCTTGCAAGGCACACGTGATAGTAGTAAACTTGAACCTGTACAACCCATCTAAAAAACTTATTTGTTTTATCAATCTGTTTTTCTTTCAGATTCATGCTAATTGTCGTATTAGGAGGGTATATTTCACCGATAAACAATACACGGAGGATGAGCTCCCACCAGAGTTTAAACTGGTTATTCCTGTCAAGAAACAGGAGGGAAGGTGGGTAAGAAAAAATAAATGGAAATTTGGATAATTCTAAGTACATGCTTTTAACCTCTGATTTCTTTTCTTGCAGCAAAAAGGGAGGTCCTAGACCACCTCCACCCCGACCGACCTGAAGCATTTGAGCGAAACAATTTTTTGTGTAGCTGTTAAGTTAACTTTAAAGATCTGTTATATTCACAGTTGAAAATACAAGATGTTTCTTATTGAGTTGTCATTTATTGTATTTATTTTAAAAACAAATCACACCTCTGTGTACTCTATGATTTATTTCAATTATGAATCAATGTAATACATGTGTTTTGTTAATTATAAAACTATTAATTTGTGAATGTTTACTTTGGTAAATTATGATCCAAAAATAAAAAAAAATAAAAAAATGAAGGTCTCACCCAACAAAGGTCATCATGTACCATGACCATGACCATGAATACTGACTTAAACATGAACACATCAAATATATATTCATAAACCTAAAATCTAAATCACAATTTCATCACTTTTGGTATAAATTAATCTTAATCTCAGGAAAAGTGGAATGGCTGTAGTATGGAGAAAGAAAGGATCTACTTATGATCCAAAACACACAAGCTCATTTGTAAAACATGGCGGAGGTAATGTCATGGCTTGGGCTCACATGACTCGCTAATCTTTATTGATGATGTAACTCATGATGGTACCAGCAGAATGAATTCTAAAGTCTACAAAATCATTTTGTCTGGAAATTTATAGAAAAATGCATCCAAACTAATCTAAACACATTGCTAAACTAAAACACATTGCTAACACAACAAAGGACTTCATCAGGCAGAAAAAGTGAAATGTCGTTTCACCGGAGCATTCTGGTAGCTATACTGGCGAAGTCATTCACTGGACCTATGACTTAACAATCAATATGTACAGTATGAATCTTCCTGGCCATCTTCTCTTTACCGTGCAAGAAATAACAATGTTGTTAACCTTAGGACCACTGTTGTTTTTGCAAGTCACCTTTTTTCAGAGAGAAAAAAGTTGCTAGAGGTGTGGGAAAAGTCATTTTATATAGCGAAAACGAAAAACTGACAACACTGCAGACAAGTCGTAGCTAGCTCTTTCTTGCTACCTCGTTAGTGTCCACACGTGCACATTAAATAAAAACACAATTTTCTAAGTAAAATCACCACTTATTCTGTATTTTCATTTGACTTTATGGTCACTATGAAGGATGTGGCCCCCAGGCGTACTTTGCCTAGGCCTGAATCAGAGCCTGTATTTTACCCACGTATTTGGACTGTCAATAGGACACTTGTGGCTGAAGCCAGAGGGAAGCCATCTTACATTGTCACTTTTACTGACAACTTATTTATTCCCATCAGTTCATGTTTCATTTATAAGTTGTAGAAAGTGAAGGGAGAAACCCAATATATACGTCAAAAGATGATCACCTACCTATATACACAAACACATACAACCCCAAAACAAAACGTTATTTCCATTTTTATGCACCCATATGTTTTGAACACAAAGTTATGAGCATAATGTTGATTTTATGAATCACACTTCACGCGTTAAGTGAGCACCTGTTCGGTCGAAATAATTGAACAAAGAATAATTTTGGTACAATGCCCTAGTGGCAAGGGAAGATTGAGCTCACCGTGTCTGTACGGTCCCTGAACGCAACACTAGTTTGGCACCAGTGAGCAGGCGCGCTACGCAGCTGGCTCATCTCTCGCGAGGAACGACGCCGTTATCGGAACCTCGACAAACAACACGAGAATTCATCATTCACACGGTAATATAAGCCGATCCAGGACGGCGAACATCTTGTTTGCCAGTAGTGAGGAAATCAATCCGTTTCAAACATTATTTCATCGTTATTTTCTCCCACAGGTTTACGACAATCGTACAATGTTTTTGTGGCCTTTAGGCCCAACTAGCATGCTAACCACCAGGGCTAGCTTATTGGACTATTTGCATCAGCTTTAACGTTAGCGCACGACTTCGCGCCAGCTAATTAGTGCTAACATTTTCGTATAAGCCATCAATATAGACCAAACGTTATGATGCCAATTAGATTCCGCTTAACATGGCTTACTTATTCTGTTCTCATTTATTTAATTATAAAGATGATTTAAATATAAAGATGAGGCGATTCGGTCCTATCTAGCTGGTCATTTACAAAAAGTACCGAGCTTTTCATCATAAGACCATATCCATCCACCCATCCATTATTATCTAATAGCGCCCTTAAAATGCGAAAATAAAAATGTGCCCTTAGTAATATTTCACGTCTACCAAGATTGCTACGTGCAATGAAAGCTCAAACAAGCTAATGTCGTCATTGGCTCAATTCGTAAAAAAGATGATTTTACAGAATTTGTTCGATTTATGAATTAATAAAATTCGGATTTAACCCCGAGGAGATAACGTACACACTTGAGATCAAATAAACGATATTGTTTTCCTCACCTACTGTGAATGTATCATTATTTATCCTTTGGATTTAAGTGTTGTTGTTTTTTTTGTTTTTTTTTGACCATGTATATTCACGGTAAACATTGGAGCATATTGCATGATATTGTGTACAAATGAAACAGGTTCGTGACTATGCAGTACATTATATATTTAAATAGAATTATAAATATTACCACAGTGATGCAATTTTTCTTGTATGCAGTCGCATTTTTGCTAAAAAAAAAATTCCTCCACAGTTGGCTACTTAATTTTTTTCTTAGTTTATTACACGAGGTGTCACCAGTCAAGATTTATGGAAGTTTTCTGTTACAACTCTTATTTACTATAATCCATCACACTATACTGTCTATTTATGTTGCACGTCACGGAGAGAACCTTCAACCAGATCACGCACACACATGCATGCAAGGAGCGATGCTGCACAAACAAGTTAGTGGGGTCAGGTTAATGCGTTTTTCAAGGGCACCTAGACATCAGCATCTCCAACAACTATTTTCATTGGTCCGCTGCGGGACTGGAACTAAGTCTTTCCAGATGAGCTACTACATTATCATATAAAATACAGTAATATATATGGATAATTTTTACACTGCATTTCGAAGGTGCATCTTTATTCTTTCTTGTGGCAAGGTAGCCACATGAAGTATGGCACTAAACCAGGGGTGGCCAAGTTCGGTCCTCGAGAGCCCCTATCCAGCCTGTTATACATTGTTCTCACCACTAACACACCTGATTCATGATCAGGATCGTCATCTATGGAGCCACAAAGCTGACAATAAGATTTGGTATTGAAAAAATAAAAACAATTGTCATTGTAAAAGGTTGTATTGAAAAATAAAATACAAACATTGAAAAAACACAATTTTCTTTAACCACATTTTTTTGTATTAGGATGTCTTTTTTTTTTTTTCAATGCCAATATGCAGATTTTTTTTACGCGCACTAATCTACAAGTTGTTTGTCTTTTCGAAGGCGGAAGGCGCAACTATCAGCTGTCTGCAGGCCGACGCGCAGTGATACGAATGAACAGAAAAATAGTGCCCGGGGGGTAATGGAGTCAGATTTTTTTTCAAGAGGGAGTTTTGTGTGCAAATGTATCACTCTTTTGAACACAAATTGTTTTTAGAAGAAAAACGCTTCATTTAAGTGGCCCCGGCCAACTCGCCGGACTATTTTCTTCTCGTCCAACACCAGACCAGACCAGAACTCGTCTCACAGAACACTGTCAAGTGTAAGTCAGTGCTGATCGCACACACTGGAGGTGAGGACGAAATAGAGATTCATGTCAAAAAATCCGGACTATCCCTTTAAAACCCTGCCAATAAGTTGAAACTGAAAAAAAGAGAAGTGTAACTGAAACCCAGCTAGTTGAAACTGAAAAACTGTAAAACCCAGTGTTGTGGCTCCATACAATTACGCCATAATCAATTTTATGCAACTTGAAGTTATTTGTCAAACTAAACAAAGAGAATTACAAATGTATTTAAAACAGCCAAACAGTTCATTGTCCGGAAATACTTGTAGAATTGTAGATTTATCTGTGAAAATATTGCAGATTTCATCCATCCATTTTCTAAACCGCTAACTCCTCACCAGGGTCGCGGGGATGCTGGAACCTATCCCTTTGGGGAAGGCGGGGTACACCCTGAACTGGTTGCCAGCCAATTACAGGTCACACAGATATGAACAAACACTCACAATCACACCCAGGGACAATTCAGATTGATCAGTTAAGCTGCTAAGCATGTCTTTGGAATGTGGGAGGAGACCGGAGTACCCGGAGAAGACCCACGCAGGCATCGGAGAACATGCACGCTCCACCCAGGAAGGCCGGAGCCTGGACTCGATCTTGCGTCCTCAGAACTGGGAGGGGTGGACGTGCTAACCACTCAACCACCGTGCCGCCCATATTGCAGATTTATTTTCTTTAATTCTCATCCGCTTCCATGGAAAGTTTCAAATATCCAATTTGATTCCTGAAATTTAGCTACCACAAAATTTAAATTCATGAACGTGCACGTCATTTTGAAAGTATTGGTCATGTTTTCCTCAATGTCCTCATGTTTTATTAGTGTGGTAAAGGGTGATGTTGATAAGTTCTCTGTTGAAAAGATTATTTCATCTTATTCTAGCCCTGAGCTATGTCTGAAGAGGAATTGGAAGAAATTGTACAAATAACAGTGGAGGATTTTAACTCAGAGGGCCGACCAGGTAAGAGTCATTGAGCGCAATGTGAAAAGATATTAACATTCTTTTGAACTGTGCTTGTTAGTCAAATTGTGTCTTTTTGCATCATAGCAAACATGCTGGACAGTCAAGGACAAAATGAGGCAAGTCCTCAGAGGAAAAGGAGAAAATTCTGCAGCAGCCAAGAGAACAGCAGCAACAATCAGGACATAGGCTACCTGAAGGTATTTTATGCTTTTCTACAATGGACACAGTTCAAAGCCCTTTTTCCTTTTCCTACATAGTTTATTGTTTGACATTTGTGGAACTGCTGACACGTTTGTATTGGAACAACCTTCTTCTCAGAACCTGATGGTCTCATTCACGGCATCAGTCAGCCAGCGATTGGAATGCATTGAATCCAAGCTGCAGGCTCTGGACGCCACATGTAAGGCTCTAGCACAAAAGCTGGATAGCATG
This sequence comes from Festucalex cinctus, assembly GCF_051991245.1. NCBI lineage: Eukaryota > Metazoa > Chordata > Actinopteri > Syngnathiformes > Syngnathidae > Festucalex > Festucalex cinctus. The sequence goes on along the minus strand of NC_135413.1, from coordinate 20,534,812 downwards.
GTGCCCTGTGCCAAGAATTCTGTCCAAGTTCCTATGGTTGCTGGGTCACCCCAGGGTGCCACTCAGACATGGAACAAAGTGCGATGGTAAGCATCATAGGATTCCGGAAGACACGCTAATATAATTTAAGTGGGGTTCTATTCATATCATGTTTCCTATATATCAACTTAACACTGTTTTCTCCATTTCCTCTGTAGTGTTGTTCCACAAACAAATGTGATTGTGAGCAGTGACTCCATGAAGCAGGAAGATCCCTCGCTAGAAAACCTGCTCAGCAAGTGAGTTGCTTTTAAGCTTATACGACTAATATTGTTTTTTGTTTTTTTTTGTGAATAACACACTACAGTATTTTACGCACCCTGAAAAAAAGACCTTCAAAATCTGTTTAGGGTTGGGGAAAAATAGTACAGCTTATGTAAGTCAGTCAGTCGGCTAGAAAAACAGGTCCACACAGAAGCTCTGCCAAAAGATACACAACACAGGCACCATCATTTTAGCCATCTCATACATTTTCATCTTAAAACTTTCAGCTAATGTTTCACAGTATACTGGCGACCTCTACTGGTGGAAAGTTGATATAAGTATTTTATATACCAAACAAGCGTGTGTACTCACCTGCAACAATAGACAAAACTGTGTCCACAACAGGCACATTGTAAACACACATTGGACCCGCCATTACTCTGACCATGGTTGCCATTTTGTTTTGCTTTTGTCTGTCGACACAGCACAGCAGTTTAGGGCATCAGTGGGAGCTCAGTAACATGCAAACTCATTTACTTCCCATTTGCGAATTTATTTTCATGAGGTTTTCAAAAAATCAAGCTCTCTACAAAAAGGACAACTTAAATGTTGAGAATAAAGTTAATAAAAAAGTGAAAAGTGGATAACAGTAGGCATTGCTAGTATGTTTAGACTTAATTATTTATTGATGTGTTATGTGTATCCAACCTGCCTCACTAAAAATGCGCTGTCGTCTCTTTGTAGCACGGTGGCCAAGAGGCGTCAAAACACAATCCTGGTGAAGGTGCCAGGCCCTGAGGAGAGTCAGGAGGAAGTGGATAGCGGCTCTGAGGCAAGCGACTCAGTTTCCAATGGTGGCCATCCCAACAATGCGCAAAATGGACAAAATGTCACACTCATCACACTCAACTCGGAGGGTAAGACATCACAGGTTCACCATGGACACATAGTTCATGTGAAGACTTTATTAGGCACCATGATCTTTTCCAAGTAGTAGATGCTCTGATATTAAAAATGTGCTGGTTTCAGTCATCACAAATCAACATTAGAGCAGCTTTTATCGTATTATATTATGTATAGTTACAGATGGTTGGCTAAAGGTACGACGTGCAAATCATTTCACGTTGGGATATAGTACAATACAGTGCGTACTTGTAATGCTATCCGTGTCAGCTCTTATTAAGAGCACCATAATATAAAAATAGCAAACCAGAAAAAGGTCAGCTGAATTATTGAATAAAGATCCTCAGTGTTTTATTGAAGTTTGAGTTACCTTTGCCAAAGGCAATGACCAAAGGTAGCTTTATCCCATGACAGTCTTTGGCCTTTCGGGTTGTTGGTCACAGCCAGGATGATCCTTTTCATTTTATTTTGGACGACATTTCTTCCATTTCTTCCAAAAAAAGACCTGAATTATGGATTTGTTTGAACGACAAAACAAGTTTCCACTGCGAGATGACCAGATGTCTCCGAAGCTGGGAAGTAGTCGACAGGATGTCTGGACTCGGTCGTGTTTTACCTGGCATTTGGGGCTGTTACTACTTATTTTAGTTATAGTCAACATTTTGCCAAAGTAATCCTCAGCCCATGTGGTTATATCAGCTTGGGAAGAATGATGGTTTTTGATGCAGCGCCATCTAAGAGATTGGCCATCGCAGATGTTCGTTTTCAGATTGGGTTCTCTCTTTACAGCCTGAAACTCCTCCAGATTCCTTTAACGTTGTTAATCACTCGGGGAGGAAATATACAAATTTGTTCCTGTCTCACTGTGAGGAACAAACACTAAATGTTTTCAAGAACTTCTCAACTTTAAGGATGTTTTTACTTGTGTAAAATTAAGACAATTCGTTATAAATTTGTTCTTTATTATAAATTTGGCTCTTTATTATTCTTTTTGTATCACAGGGAAGTATCATGTTAAAAACTGTCCTAAGTTATAATATATACACTGGCTTTCAGTCTTTCATACTGTGCTTGTTTCTTTTTGCTGTGAGTTTCATACTTTCAACACTGAAATTTGACTTCTGGTTTTGGCCATATGAGGGTGCTGTTGTATAACAGTAGTTATACCACACATCCTCTTACCCTGAGGTATCAGTTAAGCAGTTTTTCATGAATACAGTGGGATTGATTACAGTTTTCCGCAATGATTGATGTTGTCCTCAAGGTTGCTAAGGACAGCTATATGTCTGTGGTTTGAATGCATTTTTATTTGTGTTTTTCAGAAGACTACCCGGGGGGCACATGGCTAGGCGATGACAACAACCCCGAGATGCGTGTTCGTTGTCCAGTCTCGCCGGCCGACATGCTCCATATCTCGTCCAACTGCCGCACAGCAGAAAAAATGGCTCTCACGCTCTTGGACTACCTTTTCCATCGGGAGGTCCAGGCCATGTCCAACCTCTCTGGACAGGGCAAGCATGGCAAGAAGCAGCTGGATCCGCTCATGATTTATGGCATTCGCTGTGAGTCCCGCCACTTGCTCGATTTTGCTCATTTTTTGGAAAATGTCCCGGTGCTACTATTCAATGACTTCACAGTGACCCATGAGTCAGTGCAGTGTTTTTCCGTGCCACCATTGCATGATTGGTGTAGATCTTATTGTATATCAAAGTAATGCATATAAACCCAAACTCAGCTAAGGATTAAAGCCCCCTTGAATCAGTAAATGAACACTGAGAACTTGCCATATTTCACCCTCCTGCCATTACAAAGCAGCATTGAATTGAACACAGAAATAGGCTGCAGTCTCTATTCCCATGGTGAGTTACAACAACATGCATTCATCATTGCACACAAGCGTTAATGTGCAACACATTTTATAACATACCAGACTCTAAATGACAAGCACATGTCTGGAAGAATGATCCGAAAAGAGTCACGTTCAAGTCCGTGAGCGCTTTGATTCCTGTTTGAATCCCATAGCTACATACTGAATTTTGCACATGCATATGGCGCGCATATCAGATTAGTGCGAGGGTATAACGGTATGATGGAACGAGAGGGCATAGCCAGTTGAGTGACTCACTCGGCCCTCCTAAAAAATAAAAAGAAATGGAGTGAAAGAGCACAGGTGCCAGTCTGAACTTGTCCTAATGGGTGTGATAGGAAGGATTGATATGTGTTCTATGAGAAGATCTCATACCTGTCTGCTTCCCTGTAGGCCACTTGTTCCACAAATTTGGCATCTCAGAGTCAGACTGGTATCGCATCAAGCAAAGCATTGACTCAAAGTGTCGCACTGCCTGGAGACGCAAGCAGCGTGGTCAGAGTTTGGCTGTCAAGAGTTTCTCCAAACGCACACCCCGTGGGTCAGGATCAGGTAATGGACGGATAACATACATGACATTGGTTTTGTCTTGCATTGCATGGCCAGTGTGTGTGTAGCAGCAATTGTGACTTATGGAGAAGTCCTCTGGTAAGGTTAACTACTCTGGTAAATCAAAGTAGATCAAGTTATTTACATACTGTAAATGAGTATATTGGCATAATAATGAGAGATGGGTCACATTTTTACTTTTGACACCAGAACCACACAAAACAGACCCTACCCACAGAAATAAAGTGCCCTACAGATTACGTGTCAGTCTTACTGGCCCCCTGGTAGGGCTGTTATTAATCGAAATTCAATTACAATTTCAATTATTACACTCCACAATTACAAAATCAGCATAATCATAAAAAAAGATTAATACTAATTTTTTAGTTGTTTAAATTTATACATTTGCACATTTTTTAATTTTAAAGTGACTAATTTAATACATTTTATTTCATCCAAAAGACACTTGCATAAATATAGTTTTTCAAATAATTTAATTTTTTAGTTTAAAAATTTTCTTGTTTTGTACCAAAAAAAAAAAATCGTCCTACTGTACATGCTGCACTCCAACTTCAAGTTTTTGCCAACATAAATCAATATATATGATTGTACATTCTGTTTTGTCGAAAAGGACCTTATACAATTATAGTTTCTATTTTTTAAATGTGTAAAAATTTCCTTGTTTTGCACCAAAAAATAAATGATCGTCCTATTCTGTTTGATCCAAAAATGAACTTACGTAATTATAGTGTTTCTATTTTTAATTGGTCTTATTTTAAATGCTTAAACATTTTTATGTTTTGTACCAAAAAATAATCGTTTGAATATTCGTGATTTCAGTTATTGCCAAAATATTCGTGATTATTATTTTTTCCATAATCGAGCAGCTCTACTCTCCTCCCTCCCCCATTTTTCTCCCTCATTCAGACATTTTCTATGTGATTTAGGCGCAACCAAACTCTGGTCCAACTCTGGTCCTCGAGGGCCGCAGTCCTGCAGGTTTTGGATGTCTCCCTTCTCCAACACAGCTTATATATGATCAGCTCATCAGCAAGCTCTGCATAAGCCTGGCAATGATCTTGTTGATTGGAATCAGCTTGTGCTGGAAGAGGGAAACCTCCAAATCCTGCAGGACTGCGGCCCTTGAGGACCAGAGTTTGACACCTATGATTTTAGGGCATACTTGTGTTAGGCAGTCTTAACTGTTCCAGTTGAGGATGCTGATGTTTGATAAAGTTCTGTAAATCTGCCCTCCTTTGGGGGCATCTTATTAGGAGCTGTCTTAATTGTTTGCCTGTATCAGTCTAACTTTGTGACCCACTCAAACACGTACAAAAGTGCCATTGTATTAATTTCAGTCTTGCTTTGTAACAGAGGGAGGCCTCTCAGAAGAAACCACCCACATAGAAGCAGCCACCCAGCAGACCCTGCACTACACACTGGCCAATCAGCAGGTCCAGTTCCATCACATTGGAGAGGATGGACAAGTTCAAATGGTGAGTATTAGTAGTTTTGCTTCCCTTGATCATTCTCTGAATTGGCAATCTCTATGAGAGTATTTAATGTGTTTCATAGTCTTGTGTTGGCTTTTACTGTGTGCCACGAAGAAGCGATAATCATATAGTGTCAGCCAATAAAAAAAAAAAAAAAAAAAAAAAAAAAAAAAGCTTCACCAGATGACGTTGCTCCGAGGAGACAGACGTGAAATGGCTAAATGGCTTCACTGCTTTTCTTACTCAGCCCGAAATGCCACACTATTTAACAACTCTCATTTTTAGGTTTATATATTGTTTCGAAAAAAATGTCCATCCATACAGCCATTATTTACTGCATTAAAAAAAATTATAGGGGTGGGAATCTATGGGTTCCTCACGATTCGATTGCGATTCAGAAGCCCTCGATTCGATTCAATTCCATTTCAGAGGCCAGCGATTTGATTTGATTCAGATTCCGATGCATCATTACATTGGCTTATATTTTATAGTCCATGTAAGACACTGGTACAAAAAGTAATGCTAAAACTTAACTAAAATGAAGCATTTTTGAATAAACAAACTAATAAAAACTAACAGCTCTGAAAACGCATTAAAAATCACTGAATTAAAAAAAATAAAACTCAAAACAATATCAAAACTAACTATAATGAAAATCCCAAAACTATTATGACCCTGGTGTGGAATAACCAATATAGATGTACAAAGACATATAAGAAGTAGCAAATTGTGCGTGCATGCTCAGATGCGTATTTAGCCCATTTTTGGGGGTGTTTCAGGACCCTGAAAGTAAACAATAGCACGCCCCAAAATCTGTGAACACTGCGTGTTCTTTTTAACAAGCTCGAAACTTATAGCTATAATATATATATAAAGCATGGAGTTTAAAAGTAATGTTTAAACACCAAGAATACAGTACGCCCTCCATCTGATTGAAAATGGTTTGAACCACCTCGACCCCTCCCATCTGTGCTTTTGCTTACAAGCGCAGAGGAGCGGAGCGCGTCGTCCTCCTGGCGTTCACGGTATGACTGTCTAGTTGAGTGAAAAGTTTCTTACCTTTTACCACTCAACACAGCACATTATTTTCATTACTAGTCTGCTTTTTTGCTCTTCAATCATGTTGCTACTTGCTATGAGGGAAACAAGTGTTAATATTAATGTCTGCTCATTGGCTAATTTACTAACGTATGTGCCATGCGTGTGTACGTCTGCAGAGACAAAAAAGTAGGCTCATGGAGATAGTCATGGACATAAGATTGTTTTTCAGCAAGTAAAAGCGAAGTATTTACATTAAAGACTATGTAAAAAGGCAGACACAAACAGTGCTATAGTCAATTTGTTTTGTTAATATGTTTCATATGATGTGTCTGCACTTCACTCATTCACAGACTTGTACATGCATTATTATTATTTTGTAGCGTCAAGCGCATTTCTTTTTTGATGTGTATGTTAACTCATTCACTTCCAACCATTTTCATTGAAGCGACCCTCTTCGCTCCCGGCTTTTTTACTGGATTTTGACTGATTTCGCAAGGCCCACAGAATATTGTGTTCTATTGCTATAAAAACATGGAACCTACCAAAAAACTATAAAAAAGTATGTTTGTATCTGATTCCGTTTTGCAGCAATTAGCATTAGAGCATAGCTAAGTTTCGTCATTATTCACAAACCTGTTGAAAACACTGGGGAACAGAGCTTGTTGCAACATGGCCCTGGCTGATCTCTTATACTCTTTTGACACCTGCTGGGCATTTTTTGTAATAACTACCGTTGCTTTAAGCGACCTCTTCAGGCCAGAAGCTGCATCAAAGCCTTCTGAATGCTCTAGCATTAAAAACAAAAAACAAAAAACATAAAAAAAGACATATAAATACGTCTTTGGGACCATGGCAACATTGAAAATAGAACGTGTTTATACGTTTTTGGGAGCAAATGAGTTAATGTATAAGTTAGAGACAAGCATAGTCACAAAACAAACATTCTGTATCAAGTTAATTTCTGCTTAATGTATTATATATGTTGTGTGCTTCATTTAAAAGAAAAATTCAAAAACAAGTCCAGGTCCATAATTCTTACTGTAAACAGTGGGGGAGCTGGTTTACTCCAGAAACGTGTATATTGTCAAATGCATATCTTAAGGAGCTGTATCAAAAACAGTACCCGTACCTTTCCCAAGAAATTATGGTTGGCATATGTTTATATTTTAAGTCCTTTTCTACTTTGCATAACTTTTATTAAATTTGATTTACTCACTGACTTCCCATGCAATTTTTGGAGCGGGAAGTGCCCCAAAAACACGACAAGCTACCTTATCACATTGCCGTCCTCCCCACCCCCTCTCTCTTTGTAGCACCCAAGCACCTCGAAATGTCTTTATAGCACCCCTAAACCTCTGATCCTAGAATCGCCTCTGATTCTGCCAATACAAACCCACAATATGATGGTGCATCATGTGAGGCACCCTTTCACACACAACTTACATGCAGTGTCTGTACTGGTGATTAAAGGTCAAGCATCAAAATAGTGAGCCCTGTTAATATTACTACTGGAATGTTTTACCATTATATATATTGAATTGTTAAAGACAAATACTGTACATTATTAGTTTTCACGCACCTCCATGCTAGCGTCAATGTATTTGTGAAGGAGAGTGAACAAAGGGGGGTGGAATGCAGTGTGAAACTTTCTTCAAACCATACGTACTGTACATATTTTGTGTACAATATGTTTCTTGAAGACCATATGTGATTGGCAAGCAAACACAGAAATGTGTCTTGTTCTTTAGTCACTGCATTGTTGTGGTGTAAGCCATCTAAGCAAAAGATATGGAGCCATCATTGGACATCCAACACAAATGATCAAATATCTAAATATATATTCCTCAATGCTGCAGAGCAAAGGAAAAGTACTGATGGGAAAGAAAGATTAGATTGAAGGGAGGGCAAAAAAAGTCTCACATCTCATCAATGGTTTTATACCACGCAGCTTGTCAGAAATACCAAAAGAAATTTCCATATGTAACTGACAGCTTGAATCGGTTGTTCTTAATCAAAAAGCAATGGGAAAGAGATCGTTCATCAGTTTAAAGAAGACAAAAAAAGATAATCACTCCGAGTAGCAGCTTTGAATGCTTACAATCTGATGTCAATTAATGTTAGCCTGGTGGGATTATGATACCACCTTTAACCAAAGAGGACATGTACTACTTGTTTGTTTTCACATTAAATAAAAAAATATATTTGGGAGGGATCATGTCAGAAACAAAATAACTAAAATACATTTTTGAAAAAGATCAAGATCTGCTGTTGGCCTTTCTTTCCTAACATCCATCCATCCATTTTCTTAACCGCTTACTCCATCTGTACATAAATATTTATGCGCATAGTTTCTGACAATATACCATTATCACTTCTAAAAGCACATTTTTGTGTGGTTTGAACATTCCGACTTACACAAAGAAAATAAGATAACCAGTACCAGACACTTCCTGTTAGTCAGCCCACCTATTATGCTGTAATGATCTGATTCTAAACTTTGACCCTAACAGCTGCAGCAGTTACCCTGAGCCAACCCTAAAGATGCAATAGATTCCTGTTTGTTGCTTCATTGTGTTGGGTGGCAAAGTCAGTGTCACTCACTGTCTGCAAACACACGTGAGTGAGTGGGGGGGGATCCTTGCGTACTGTCAAGTTGCCGCGGGAGTGACGTCATGCAGCTGACAAATTCGCCTGGCCCCGTGCCGACAGTGAGTGACACGCCCCCCGCCACCAACAACTGTCTGTCCACAGAAACGTCCCGCTGTTGACAAAACAAACACAAAATGGCAAAATACGGGCTGGGGGTTTAGGAAAAAATCACCATCACACATTAACAGAAGTCCAGAGGTGTAGATTGAGAAGGAGTTCATGGGTATACATCCTGTATTTATATAGTGCATTTTCCTGAGTGAAAACGGAAACCCCGCCTTTAAAAGTGTCATTTATTCAATAGTAATTCCTGTGCAAAATGTAACAGACAACAGTAATGTATACTGATTCTAAATAAGTTTTAACATAAACCTAACATTCATAGTTAGCACAATTACAACTCACAATAACACCTGAATGTAATAGAACATAAGAACAACATATTTTAATAATCCAGAAGACACAATTCGATTTCACGATTAAGCAAATTTTCAACGATTTGATTTTCAAAATGATGATTAATTGAATTAATTCAGTTTATTGCTCAGAACTAATTGGAATGAAAGTAGATTCATGAAAGTTCATGTATTTATTTTTTAAACAGCTCCCAGATAACCGATAAACTTCTATGCAATGTGACAAATTTTTGTTTTCCCTCCGCTTAAACCGACATATTTTTGACATTTTCCTGACAAATCTTCTCCATGTACCTTTCTCAGATTCCACAGGGCCAATTGCACATTGCCCAGGTTCCTCAAGGAGAGGAGGTGCAGATCACCCAGGACAGTGAGGCAAGTTTGCATGGGGTTGTGGGCGCAGATGTAAGATGAAAAGCACCATTTATATCACATTTCAATCGTGAAAAGTACAGTGCAAGTAGAATAGAAAGAAGAAAATAAATACTACTACTTACCTTTGAAACTGAATTTTAGTTTGGTTAAAAATACAGGATACAACAACTTTAAACTTATGTTGTAGATTGTGAAAAGCTCTGTTAGGGCCACACTGAAATTATTGGGGGGAAAAAAGTGCAATAAAAATAAAATTGTAATTTTGCGAACACAGACTTACATGTGTAATAAGGACTACATGACTAATAATGTTGTGAAGTTATACTTTCAAAATACTAATTTTTCATTTCAACACCATTATTACTATGAAAAGCACGAACAGCACATAATGAAATCCCAGCTTTTGTTGGTTTTTGTTCAATCAACAACCAGATGTGTTTTTTATCCACTATTATATTAACTGTCTGATTACTATACTTATTATGAACTTGTTCTTCATGATTTATTCTTGTAAAGTTACAATTTGATTCTGTAAGAGGAGACACCTTATGATAACATTTACATGGTAGACCATTGCAACATTTGTTGCTAGTGTGTCATCATAGCTTTAAATGTTCGGCTGACTATGTGACAAATTATAGTTTATTACGATTTATGAAATTGCATCTACTATGATTGTGTCTTTCGCTAGAATACAACGTGAGTAAAGCACTTCAGTAACAGCTGACTATTAAAGTAAAGTCATTAGTGATTTGAATAAAAACAGATGTTACATGCTGCATGCCTTCATGTTTATATACCCGCCTACTTACTCATGGAGTTATGACTTTTGTTTCCCATCCATGTAAATCCCAGATGTCTCGTGTCCCCTACCAGGCATCATTGCCATCTGAAATTTAAAATTTAAAGCCCACTGACATTTGAAGAGTAATTTTTGCATTAAGATCACTAGATGACTTTGTCAGGTATTGGGCAGGGATTTATTTCAAGGCACCAGTTAATGTAAATATACAAGGATGTAATCGTATACAGTATACATATTCAGCACTACGCATTACAGCTTGACATTTATGCAGCAGCCATTGACACTTCAACCACGTGTTTTTCACATTTCCTACCCTGTTTTGCACTGAGAGGATGACATGAACGATTGAGTGAGAGAGACGAGCAGTATTGAAGGCAGAAAAGCTTTATAGTCTTTCCTGCTCTTTGTGGCTGACACTCAGATTTTCTTTTCTCCTCTCCCCTTCCTATTTCATGATTATGTTTGTTTTTTAGAGTTCAAAGCTTAGCAACAGAATCTCACTTCTCCCAACTGCCACTCACACTGAATATGTTTTCATTAGGAACAGACCCCTTTCCACCGAGACATTGGGTTTAGCATGCTCAAAGAGGAAATGAGCTGTTGGAGAGATTACACTGTTCTCTGGTCATACGACGTATCAGACTGTGCTGCAAACAAGTGAATTGCAGTTAGTGAGCGCAAGCCGCGGAAAATTGTGACGTGTTTCAATATGGCACATATGATCCAGTTCGTGCATTCCTGTTCATGTCATTGTGGGTGTTCAGAGTTTTTATGATGGTCATTGCAGTTCAAATTTGTTTTCCAGAAGTCATCTTGAAACCAGACATGACAGAATATTTGGTCTATGTACAAAGACATTTGTATCAGTGTTTATGAGCTAACACTCATATGGTAACTGCATCCTGAGGATTCATACAGCGCTTGTTGCACCAGTACTGACAGAGATGATTGTGAATTGGTGTTGAACTGCTGATGTTTAAGAGTAAAGAAGTTAAAAGTCTAAGCTAAAGTCTTTTCAAATGGGGTTCTTGTTAGCAGTTTAAAGATCTCATTAAATATGTTCAGGCCCTTAAATCTATAATCAAAATAGGATGTAATGGGCTGTGTGTATTTGGGATCTTATGAGGGTTTGTTCGCTCGGAGGTCTTTTTTTTTTTTTTTTTTTTTTTTCCGTTTTTTTTTTTTAAATTAAATGAATTGGAACTTGAAGCTTTTTTTTTATGGCTTGTCATTTCCGTCTTTCAGGGGAACCTCCAGATCCACCAGGTGCATGTTGGCCAAGATGGACAGGTAAGAATATTTAATTGATTTATATCTGGGTCAGGATATTGAAACACTGTTAGTTCCCTATGTATGAGGATAACTTTTATACCACCATTCTGTGTTGTGTGGAGATCTCGGACACTGGTATTGCCAGTCCCAACAATTGTCTATTTAGGAAAATCAAAGAAAAACATCATTTGCAGGTCTGAGATTTAGCCAGCCAGGCTCCTACAATGGGAAATTGAGGTAGCCCGACAATTTTTCAGGTAAAGACATTGTACATGCTGCTGCCTTTTGTGCAAATGGCTTGGGTTTAATTCCCATTCAGTGCCCTGCGAGCCAATACCCAACCACAGTTGGTCTCAAGCTTGGATAAAAAATTTTGGTGGGATGTGTCAGGACATGCGAGTGGCTCACTGTGGCGACCCGTGATGAGACAAACAAAGTCACAACATTGAAGATTTACAATTGAAATATTGTTAGAGGTCTAAACAAGAAACGTGAAGTAGACGCACACGTGTAATTTCTTTTAGCAGGCAACATAAAGTAATATGGCAGGCTGGATCTGACCCCGGACTTTGATTTAGACACCTGCGCCCAAGTTAATCAGTACTGTCAAGTACCCTCAAACCGAGATTGATTGTTTGACTTGTTTTAGCGCTGCTCAAGCATTGGGGCAATTTCCTGGCCCCAGCACAACTAATCGAGGTGGGCTTGGGCACGGTACGTCATATAATGAGTAGGGATGTAATGATAACGGCAATATCGTGATATTGTGATATTAAAACTGCCACAATATATCGTCGTCATCATGTCGCAATATTAAAAGCAGCACATCTGTTAAAAAAGTCGGGTTGATTTGTGTAGTTCTAGCATCCTATGGTGGCTAGTTTTTTTAAGTGCAATTTAATTTTCACAAGGCATGTTTTGGCCCATCTGTTTGAAAAATACTCATGGTCAGATGAAGGGGCACGGAATATACTTGTAAACAGAGTCAATATGTGTAGGAACTTGATGCGTGCTTGCATTAGCAAGTAAGTGCCTCAATATATATATATAATATATATCTATATGTTTTTATATATAATATTTATAACATTTTTCATTGGTGTAATATACAAAAGCACAATCTTGTGGGTTTTTTTTTGTTTTGTTTTTTTGTTTTTTGTTTTTTTAGTATGAGCTCTTTTTTTTTTCTTTTTTTTTTACAATATTGTGACCTTTTTTTTTTTTTTTTATCTCCAACATCCCCACAATATTGTCATAATTATGGTATTGTGATCTTCATATCATGATAATATCGTATCATGATGTTTGGATATCGTTACACCCCTATTTTCTCAACCGTATTGTGCTCAAAGCAGCAAATGAAATGTGTCACGCTGACCCATTCACACACACATTCATACACCAGTGGTTGGCTGCCGCCATGCAGGGCGCTGCCACGTTCCACTCGACACAAGTTAGGGTTTAATGTCTTGGTCAAGGGCGCTTCGATATGGTCACCACTTTTGAGGATCGACCCCACAACTTTTGGGTTGAGAGTCGGCCACTCTACCACTACTAATGAATAAAAACAAAAACATGCTACCTAGTGGCGGCTGGCACATCATCTTGCATGCACATTCCTGTGTTCCCGTCTCCAAGCAAACCCAACTCCACTTTGCAGTAATTACATAAAACTTTATTGCTGTACTTTTTTAGTTCAAAGCGACCCCAAACCTTGTCTCTGTTGACTTTGTGTCTGCAACAAATGTCCATATGGTAAACAGAGATTTGGACAAACAAACATGGTTATGTGTGACAAAACTATGGTTTCAAAATGATTAATTATAATTTTGAGGTGGAAATGTTTGTGTTGAACAATTCTTTTGTAGCTGACCAACCATATATATTTCTACTTTGAGCACCACAGGTTTAAAGTCATAGTGACATAATTGAGGTTAGCATATGTTGTTGTGGCCCTTGCCAACCATTTGAGTTTCCCACGTGATAACTATTGCCCACCGCTGGTCTAGAGGCAAAGATTTTGGGTTCGTGCAAATTTGTACTAAATGCAAAGATTTTGGGGTGGAGTTTCTCTCTCACATTGGCTGTTCTGGTAGTTGCATGTTATTTGAAGAAAACAGGACTCATGACTTTTTTTTTTTTTTTTTTTTAATAAATCGGCAGATGTAAGCTTTGTTTCTTACTACAAAGCAAATGGAGCTTGGTAGGTGAAGTTGCTAATGTGAAAAACTGTTTTTTGAAACCACCTCTTACCAACACATCCCAAACCTTTAAGACGAAGGGTGTAAAAAGTCAGACATATATGACAACATATTTATTTAACCAGTCATGACTTGTGTTCTTCCAATTAAGCGGCTTTGTGATTGCATGGCCATAATTTGCAGAAAAGGAATGGCACCAGACTCCGTCCATGAAAATAAATAATCACCCTTCACTAGACGTAATATGTCAAAATGTTTAAAATGATGTCATGCGTTAGGATCTTAAGCCGCATCCTGGATCTGCATCTGGAAATATGCTCTTTTAGCTGCTCACTTCTTTATTCAGTTGATGAAGATCTCAATCTTCCATACAGTTGATTTGCGTGTACGTTTGTTTTGAGAGATTTTGTTGGTGTTTTATTGCTGTAGTTTCAACTGCTTGAGGGTCCAAGCAAGGATCGTTGCTTTTCATCTGGGTCTCATAAACACTAAGGCGATGTCCTCAAATGGCCTTCTTTTTCAGGCTGACTTCAAGCATTCCACTGCGGCTCTTTCTGTAATCGCGATTTGTCCAGTGTGAAGTGCTGCACCAGTACACAACATGCCCCGTACTATTCACATCTGCTCAAAAGTCCATCTTGATCAGGTTTAGCTTCCATCATAAATAAATGCCTTGGCACATGCATTAGTTAGATGCATGATTTGAAACTTCTGCATGTATAATGTGTGCAGTCTTTGAGGTCCTAGGATGTGAGAACTAGAAATTGCAATAGGCATTGAATTCCCTTGTGTGCGTTAGTAAGCATTGTCCAAGACAAAGCTATTATAGCTTCCTTTTTAAAACTGATGTGCTGATTATGTTTGTAAAATGATAAGCTGTTCCAAAACAAAATTAGAAGGGATTTTTTCCCCCCTCTTCTCTCTTGTTACACATTGAGCTTTTCATCCAAATGTTATTGTACTTCACAGAGACATAGTTATCGCTTAAATAGGAATCACTGACAACACATCAACGCCAGTATGAATTAGTGAACTCCCCTAACCACGTACATTCATATACAGTCGTGTCTTGCTTGTGCAAGCCAGGAGAATAGTGTGCATGAAATACAGAGTATGTCCAAAGTCTGGGATCATTTC